>NC_088200.1:48220033-48462533 GCF_028769735.1 Zonotrichia leucophrys gambelii
CAACTTAAAATCCCTTTACAATTCTTCTGAGAAATAGGTAAGTAACACCATCTTACATTCTTTTACTTTTCCTAAGGGTGACATAAAAGAGAAGGCAAAAGACATTGTTTTAGTTGCAACTCTGCACTTGTTTCTCTAGTAGTTTACCATTAAAGCTACTGCTGTGTAACAGGAGCCACCAGGGATCTCACTTGCAACTCAAGCTTCATAGTGATCAAACTGCCTTGAAAATACGCATTACAGTTAGGGAAAAACTAGATTTATTCACAGAACACCTTCTGTATTCTGCAACAAACCAGACTGCAGCTTAAACTGTCCGTTCATCCCAAAGGAGTCACACAGGACAAG
The DNA here is from genome assembly GCF_028769735.1 of Zonotrichia leucophrys gambelii. Lineage (NCBI taxonomy): Eukaryota > Metazoa > Chordata > Aves > Passeriformes > Passerellidae > Zonotrichia > Zonotrichia leucophrys. The sequence continues at coordinate 48,220,382 of NC_088200.1, forward strand.
GTGATAGGTTTTACAGCTGCTTTCACATGGCAAATGTACACCCAGATAAGAAAGTCCCTGTTCAAATTTCTCATCATAATCTTGAACCTGCATTGTACTGGAAACTCGGTGTGATTATTTCCTGAAACTAGGAGCATACAAAAGAGCATTTCTCCTGAAGAGAATTATGTTACTTGTATGTCTTGTATTACTTCAAACGTTATTCTTTGTTGTTATTACCAGTTTCTGTTAACATATTTCCTTCTCTCTGATAAAAAAACTTTTTTGAAATTATCACAATTTTTTTTTTTGCCTCTTCCAAGTATTTTCATTCCATCTGAAGAAGAAAAGAGACAAAATCAGTTCTTTCATATTCTCTAATGCCATTTTTTCTATGCCATTTCTATTATTTTAAGAACAAGAGGAGCTCCCCTCTCCATGCACTGCATAACTACTTCCATCTGTCTTCGTATTTTGCAAGACTGGAGTAATTTCTGTCTTACAAAATTCAAGGGACTGAAGGAAGAGAGGATTCATATTTAATACAAGACCTACATGGAAGCAGAGGAGCAGGTATTTGAAAGTGATGAAAGAGAAGTTGGAGAAGAAGTGTCAGGAGAGCCACTGAAACTTTAATTACAGGATATGGATCCTGTCAGGTTTGTTTGTTTATATTTGGTTGCAGTTGGCAACCACCTGTCATGCAGCCATATGTAGACATATAGGAAATTGAAGGATTCAATTGAAGGATTCAACTTGGAACATTGAGTCCAGTGCTTAACAAAGCTAGTTTAAAGCCAGATATCCTTAAAGGACATATTACCAGTCATGGTGAAGTTTCCTGGGATAACTGTGAGTGAGTTATCCAGCTCAGGAAAGCAGAATTTTCCCTGTGCTGGCTTGCCTAGATGCTGCTGGAGCACAGCCCTGTAGGGCTGCCTGCAGGGCCCCTGTGCCCTATTTCAATCCAGACTGCTTCAGGCACCTGCTAATGTCACTGTGGGCCACTCCAAAATCAACTCAGTGCTTCTGTTTTCTTAAACTGTGAAATTCAGTTAGCCCTGTGAAACATACAGTGGTTACACAGATTGTGTTTGCCAGCTGTGAAAATCAGGCCAATCTTAAAGTTGTCATGTAAGTAACTTGTTTTAGATACCTAACCTTGGAAGAGGAAACTCAGACTAAAGATTGTGTCATAATTACAAAGGAAGATAATGTTTTCATTATGTTGTATTTCCTACCACTAAAACTAACTGAAGCCTGCCATGAAGAAATGTAAAACCACATGCAGAAAAAAATCAGATAGACTCCTGAGAGGCAGTCTGGAGAATTAGATGCTCCTGTGGCAAGGACTTGTACCCTGCTGGGTTTCCTTTAGACTGGTCAGGGCTCTAGTTCATCATGAACAATTCCAGGTGACTGTGAGGAGCATAGTCCTGTCTTATGCTTTGATATACACTAATTTATGATCATATCCAATATTGTGGTATGAAATGGGAAGATCAAATGAAGGATCAGCAGTCCATCCTATAAAAACAATTTTCTGTTATAGAATCAAAGAATCATGTCAGTCTAAATAAATAAATCAGTCAGATGATCCTTAACAGAAAATATTTAAGCAACCTCAGAGCTTTTAAAACATGCATGATTTCTTTGTTGAAGAAAATCAGATTTATGGGCAAAGATTTCTTTCCATCAGCCTAATTTATAACACACATTCCTTGCATAGAATGCTGAAGAACTGCTCTGAGGACAGTGCAGCTGATTACTAGTACTCTCTTCTTGCTAGTGTAATTTTTTTAAGGAATATGCCAGAGAAAAAAACAAAAAACTGTTGGATTATGAAAAAAAATCCTTCCCTGGAATGTGCAGCACAAGTGGAAATGGATGATATTACTACAATATCTGAAGTATGTCATCCTTACCAACAAGTAATGCATAAACTGATTTCTCAAGTATGAACTGCTTCAAACAGACAAAAATTTGTTCCTATTGCTCAATTTCTCACAATTAGTTTAACTGAAACCAACTAAAAATATCATGAAATTCCCAAAAACTTTTACAAAATGCAGCCTTTAGTAACTATTAATTACATACTCTAAGAAAGATCAGATATTTCCTCCTTTTTGCACAGAAAACTGCTTTTCAAATTCATAAGACCTACACGATACCGCCCCACTGTGGGTTTCAAAGCATGAAGTCCTAAAAAGAAGGAGATGACGCTTAGTAGGGCACTACCATGTGTAATCCACGTGCACCACCTTCCTTTAAGAGATCCTTTTTTTTTCCCAGAAACTTTGTACAAATTGAAATTGTGATTTGTCCGTATGGATGGGATTTTACACATGCCTGGCAGTCTGCCCAAAGCAGCTGCTTTCTGTGGTTACCAGACATTAGGACATGCCAGGGTCCTGCAAATTAGAGGCGGCACCTGCAGTGAGCCCGCGCTTCTTCCATGCGTTGGACCCTTCCTTGTGTACTCAATCCGTACAGCTAACACCGTGGGTTCACATCTTGTTCCACTTGCTGCCTCTCTGCTGGCCGCTACAGAGGGTCTGTGCTCGCATGTCAGTGTTTCACAAGTGAAATTCAGGTAGCTCCCTATAGGAATGTGCTCCCTGTTGACGCAATGACAAAACTATCCTTTGTTTCCTTAAAAAGGAAAAAGGCCCAGAAGTTTCTGTCTTCAATGTGGTAAAAATACACCTCACAAGACCTGGGGGACTTCACTTCAAACTTAAGGATAGTCAGTTGGACAGGAGCCAAAAAGTCCTGCCTAAGCAATTTAGTAGAAAAAGAGGAAACAAAGGAACTAATTGCTTTTTGTGAGGTGTTTTACCAGGAGTAAGAACCTCTTGCACCTGGCTCTCTGTAAAGAGTTTGGTTATTTTGCTTTTTATTAAAACTTCTCTGTTTCCAACACTACCACAGAAGCCATCCTGCTGGTTGTATGCCTTCTAATGTAGCTGAGCTATCTTGGGTGTGATATAAATCTCCAAGAGCTTATAAGACTTGGCTTGAGGAGACCCATATATCAGCTCACAACCTCACACTATCAAATAACATACTTGGGTGAGTAAAATGTACTAGTTATTAACATTAGTTAAAAATAATAACTTTATGATGGGCTAAGTTTTGGTCTTAAGTTACAGCAGTTCTTTTAATGTTTATTCATTTATATGTATGCATATACATTGGTATATATTGATGTAAAAGATTTTGATTTTAGACGGGATTAGGAAAAGTGGAACCATTCACATGCTTATGAGAATAAGAAAGAAATTTCCTTACAGAACATTGCTTAGAAACATCTATGTTAAGGAGGATCATTTGAATACTGCTCTTCTTTTAAGTAGTTGATAAGCATGAAACCATTCTGTATTTACTGTATCCAAAAACATACACTAAACGCCCCCCGCCAAAAAAAAAAAAAAAGGCAGTTCCTACAATCCTAGAGAGCAAAAGCATTTTTTAAAAATCCTGCCAAGAAGATATGAGCAGGAAAGACTAACACAACTAAGTCATATAGGTCAGTATGCCCAGGGAGGAGTTGGAGTCACCATCCCTGGAGTGTTTAAGGAAAGACTGGATGTGGCACTCAGTGCCATGGTCTTGGTGACACAGTGGTGTCTGGTCAAAGGTTGAACATGGTGATCTCAAAGGTTTTTTCTGACCTAACTGGTTCTGTTATTCTCTAATATACAGAATCTGGTTGGCTAATGTATTGGTTAAAAATGGGTAGCTGTCATCAGTTTGGACAGAGACAGACTGAGATGCCTCTTCAGCTGGAAGAGTTAATCCAGACAAGGAGGACTGATGTGCTCCATGCTCCTGGACAGATCTGAAGTGTGCAAAACAAGCAGAAATCATCAGTTTAGCCTGTACTGGGTTCAACAACTGCATCAGGTGACTCACAAGACTGACATTCACTGGTATTTTCACCCGTTGCCCAAACACCATCAGAGAAGTTTTCCATCCCCTGAAGTCATAAAGGTGCTGAAGTCAAGACTGGATTTCATGACTGAATTTCTATTAATTTATACTTGTTGCACACTGAACATGTTCTGAACCAGTTGGATAAACTCCTTATTAGAATAAAGTCAGAGACCAGCATTTCCTCCCAACAAATCACAGTGAGAAATTTGCTACCAAATAAAATACATTGACTGTCAGAGCTATTAAATAATCTGCCTCCTCTCGCACCAAACAAGGCTTTTACCTAAAACTCAGCTCCATTACATTTCAGAAGAAATCTGTGTTAAAGTCTATATAACCCTTTACTTCATTCACATGATTTTTTATTTGCTTCACTCCACCCTAAGCAAGCATTTGAGGAAAAGGACTGGCCACTGGCTGTAAACAAAAGACAAATAGGTCTCATCTGGCTGAGCTTCTCTGTCCTCTGCGTCAGACTTATTTGCAATAATGAATGGAATGTCAGAAACACACACACATACAAACCACAGATATAAATGTTTTCTGATTCCATGTATTAGAAGGAAATTCAATGACAAGCCAGCAAGGCTGTTCTAGATTACTCCTGTATCTAGATAGTTGAAAAAATGTCACAATTCACGCCCTCAATTTTTCTGTTTATTCTTTAGATGTTACACAGCTAAGATTCCTTTTATCACAGGGTGACACATGCATTCTTATACCTTACTGTCAAAATATTTTACGTTTAAAAAGTATTTTGTGTAAAATATATGTGTAACACACATATGCACAGAGTACTCCTGCTGATTATTAGATTTGTGCATTATGAAAAATATAAAACCACTGACTAATTGCAAAAAATTAGCTAATTTTCTCTCATTCTCATACATCCTGTTGCTTTGTTTCTCCAAATATCACATTAATGTAGTTTTCACTGTTAACAAATCCTTATTGTTTCACAGTTTGATAATTTTTCTTAGCAAATAATTTTCCTGTTATATATTCTGAAACATAAAATTAATGTAGGTTGATATTCGGGTTCTTACACAACGTATCTACCAATTGAAATTGTATAAAGCTAGGAAACAGGACATTCATACATTCAGTTCTTCTATTTCATGTTTGATTAGCCCTGTTACAGCACAGAATATTTTTAGAGAAGAACTCACACAGTTTTTAATCTGAGCAGTCAGATGGTGACATACTCAAGCAGTACTAATTCATATTATGACTCTTCTTGTTTAGTTTCAATGTATAACTCAAACACATCTGGAATGAAACCTGATCTCTCACAGGTGGATGTAAATAAATGTAAGGGCAAGGGATATTAAGGAGATGCTCCCTACCAGAGAGTAGAGAAATTGATAGCGTTCTGCCTTGACTTGTCTCAAACCTGTGGTCAGGTCACTTCTCAAAGCTCAATCAACAGTAAAAGCTCTGACACAGATCTGTGTTTCTGGAGTGAGAAAAACACATCTCCAACCAGCTGTAATGATTAATGCCCTCAGGTAATCACAACCCAGCTGTTGAAACCACTAGGTTATCACCAGGTGTTATTCTGCGTAGAATAAAGATTTAGAGTTCTGCAAAACAAGCACTGTTTTGCAGCAGCTAAAACCCAATTTCAAGAAAAATTAAGAAAGATTTTCTTTGGACATTATGTTAGTATCTACCTTCCAATGTAAACACAGTTGTGCACACCTTTACTGAGACAGGTTAAAACAGATGATGAAACTCAAAACCAAAAACTTTTAAGCTTTTGAAATAAACAGGGCCAGGAGACTTCTCCTTTTTAATGCCTTTATTAAAAGTGATCAGCTCAGGATTGGGTGTCCCGGCAGAGCTGCAGTCCCCGTCGTGTGTCCCAGGGCGACTCAGAGGAGGAGGATATGTGCAGCTCTGTCCACCAGGGGCAGAGCCGGGGATCCAGTCCTCGTGGGAGCCTTTAGGGCGTGATGTCCCCGTCAGATGTTGCTTTAGTCAGTGCGGCCCCCCTCGGTCTCGGCGCTGGGGACGACTCCCATGGTCAGGGCGAGAGGGACTCTGCATCTCTGCAGGCTCAGCACTTGGCTCCTCATGTCCAGACATCACTTTAGTCTCTCAATTCTTATTTGGCTCGTTGTTTTGGGGATTTTCTCGTTGTGGGGGTTTTCTCGTTGCATTTCGAGTCGTGGTCCCACAAAGCATTCTGGACTTTGGAGTCACTTTGCATAACTGCCCCCCACCCTCTCAGGTGTCTTCCCTATGTTGGAAGAGAGCACAGCCTCGGGGAAGGGCCATCCACTCCACCCAGCCAGGCCTTTTACTAATACAAAAGAGGAGATAAGCCTCAACGACCCGGTATTACAATAACAAAGCACTAAGAACCCTGGCAGAGACAGATCTGGCTGCGTCCCTGTAACTCTTTCTCACAAAAAAAAATATGAACCGAATTTTTGTTCCTAACAGCTTTTAAGATGAAAACTTTATGCCAAAAAATCTGCATTATCACAGTAAACTGATAATTTTACTACATATGGTCATGTGAATGGCAGTTATCTTTAACTGTGTTTTTCAACCAGAATATTTAAAGTGTCGTCAGTAATATGGAATCCAAGGGCAGAAGTACCTTGAAAACTGAAATGCAAAAATTGGGGTCTATTTCTACAGTCTTGGAAGGAAAAAAAGAGGAAAAAAAAAAGAACAGAAAAGAAAACACAAGACAAAACCAAAAAAACCAACAGCAATAAAACAACCCAAAGCTGACAATTTCAATGGCTTTGGATTTTTCTTTTTTAATAGAATTCTACCAGCTTATTTAAAAATACATAGGTATATATATATACCTACATGCTTCATACACCACATAATTTTCATATACAAAGTGTAGACTTAGATGTGAAAAATTAGCTGTTTATGCTAACTTATGTGTGTTTAGTTATATATTTTATATGTTGCAAAACTAAATAAATATTTCTGTAGGAGTGATTATTTCCTGAAACACCTTTGAAAAACTCTAGCTGTTTATTGATGCGGCTGTGTGCTGCTGAAATTCACTTTGGAATTTGAGTTGAAGCTGTTATACCTTGGTGTAATATTATTGCAATGCCCTTGTTCTCTACACCTTATTCCAATATAACTTGTTAATTAGCTAAAGTCACAGATGTTGACTAGAAAATAATGGACAGCAAAGAAAATTTTTCTTTCCTTGGTCGATTGTTAAAAATAAAATGGTAAACTGGAAGAAGCATTCATATTTTGTTCTATCAAATTTAAAAGTCAAAAACCCCAGCTGTAAATTTAAAGCTGTTTTAATTCAACTTAAATTAATTGGGGAAATGCTCTACTCAAGGGTGGCTGGTAGGTAGCTGAATGCACCAGTTTAGCGTAAATGGAATCATGCAGCTCCCAGGCGGCTCTCTGCTCAGCCTCAGGAGTTACGAACCACAGGCTGTGGACAGCAACAGCAAGCAATTACTCTCCCAGCCCACGGGCAGTTCATCTTTAGCTAGTTCTCAGTGTGACTCACCACACTCACTCTTGTGGACCAACAGGGTGCGTTTACAGTGTGTGTGAAGGCAGCCAGTGCCTGGTTTGTGTCCTCCCTCGCCTCCTCTCCAGCCAGTTAAATCCCCTGTCCCAACCCCAGCGGTGCAGTGAAGCCTTTGGGACCTGCGCTCCGCTCTGTCCTTGGAACAGAAGGCAAGTTCACAGCTGATAATCTCACTACAAGGCTGCCCTTAATCACTCCTCACAAAGCAATCTAAAGTCCTTTCTAAGTTTTTTTTCTCCTCTTGGTTGCAGTCCACTGGATGCCATTATCTGTGAACTGAAGCCAGGTATTATGGGCTGCCCCATTCAGATATCCCCTGTGGTTTTCCTCTGGTTGGCATTCAGTCCCCTTGGCAACTGAATTCTCTCTACCCCTGCTCTGAAACCTACTCATTCCTGTGGAATGAAACCAATTGCAAATATCAGAAACTTTACTGTGGTACTACAAATTAGTTCTCTGTACGACAGGATACAAATATGAATTTCCAATGAAAACAAGAAAACTTTTGTTAATCAGTGGAAGACTCATTATTATTCTCCTATGGAATAAAGCACTGAAACAGGCTTCTATTACATTTTAAATAATTTTTAAATCATTTGCCATGGTTCTTCTATGCAATCTTCAAATCACTAGGTACTACAAATAAAATCTTTCTATTGATTTGGGCCATGGGACTTCAGTTAAATATCGGAATTTCTTTCCTTCTCTTGCTTTCATATTTGACATTGTATTAACAATATACAGATATACAGATATACAGATATATTAACAAGATTGAAAACTATTTATAATTTTAATCCAATATTTGTCCCCTAATCATCTGCCAAGATAATTTTGTAGGATTGTGTTATCATCACACTTGAAAAGTAAAGAACACATCTTTCCAGTCTCATGATTAGTCATGAAGAGGAATAAAGGTGTCATGATTAGTCCCATTAGCAGTTAATAAAAATATGAACTGAAGAGATAGATATGAGAATTCTTGAGTCGCTACAGAGCTGTGCAACCAGCCAGATTTTTTTTAGGTTTGCTATAAAACACTGTGAAGAAGACCATATATAAAGAAAAGATGAACCTCAAAATCTGTGAACAAAGAGGAAAGGAGGAACCTGTCTCTCACAGAAACCACTGGGATCCTTTCTATTTCCGGTAATGGAAGTGGTATTGGCTCGAATTGTAGTTATATTTTATGAGCTATACGTAGAAAGAGTATTTAGTCCAAATTTTGTAAAAGATCAGTTTTCCAGCACCAGAGCTAAGAATTAATATTGCTACCAAACTAAGTCCTACAAAATACTGGAAACTATATCCCATAACTCCTTTATCAGAGTGGATTTTGGGTTTTTTTCAACTCAATCGTCTGAAACTTAGAGAAAAGGATATATATTGAAATAGTTATTGCATAAAAATGAATTGCTGCAGAAATCACTTTAATTACTCTTAGTCTTAAAATATTTAAGATTACTCTATGTCTTAAAATAATTTTACTGTGACTTTCTAAGGCTCTCATTAGGAAGCATGCAAGCACAGCTAACATTTGGAAGAAAACTAGTAAATATATGTAACTGACAATCTATTTACAAGCTAATTACCAGTAACTTCATGTTTGATGATAAAGGATTTGTTCACCTTTCCTGGTTGTTACCCAGATCGAACTACTGATTTGGGGCATAACAAAATATATGAAATGTGCTAAATGGTTTGTCTATACCTGTGTGTTTGCAACTGTGCACTTACCCATGCATATGAAGTATCTTCTCTAACAAGACTCCTTGACTCCTGTTGTTGAGAGACTTTCCTCGACAACAACAGGCAGTAGCCACTCTGAGATTCCGACAGTCGAAATGTCAAAAGCTTTCTCATTTCCCCACTTCTTGCCTTTTGTGAAGCCAGATGACATTACTGATACATACTTAGATTTGTTACCTAATCCTGACTGGCAAAGCCCTGCCACACGCCCTCAGAGTGGTTTCAGCTACAAAGCCAGAAGCATCATAAGGACCATCACTGAAAACTTTAAATTATAGAGGGCCAAGAGCAAAGACTGTGAAGAACTCAAAACATTCTTTCTATACTAAAACAGATCACTGCCATCTACTCTTGAAATAGATTCAAAACATTTTTTCATTTATTTGTAAATATTTGCACATAGCATGTTTCCCTTGATTGCTTGTGAAAACAACACAGAGAACAGTGCCAAAAACTTATTTGGTATCTTACTCTCTCTTCAAGGTTTGTTGGCATATTGCAGAGCAGGGTAAGATTGATTGAAAGAGAGTAGCTTTTACTTTTTGCCTCTTTTTTTTCCCCCTTCACTATTAATAGTGAAATTTGATTATTTCTCTGAAAATTTGTCAAGGAATGAAAGTTATGTACTTGCTTCTCTTCCTTTAAAAAATAAGCACTTGTTAAGGGATTTTGGTCTTCTGCGACCCCATTCTCCACAATTATAACTTTATATCTACAGCTGAGGTTTTATCTGTCTGCACTTTAGGAACAGTAGTCAGGAGGAAGGACAGAAGGCCCAATGAATTGCAAATATCTAAGTTATACAGATGTTACTTAACCTGTATCTCCCCTACAAAATGTTAAGCACTAATCCATTCATCTCTATTATCAATTAATTTATCCAAATGACTGTAGTTACCTTATGCAAAATTCAATGTAAATATTTTCCCCACATTCTTTGCCAATCATTTTCCTTGTCCAAATAACACAATATTTTTGTCTTCCTCTTATTGCCACTTTTGTAGAATGACTTCCTATAACTAGGGATAAAATAGTCTAACTACATCTCTTCTGGAAATATGTGGCTATCTTGTTAATAAGTACACTCTAATTGCATGTAAGGGTTCCTAATATGTTTCAAACACTGAATTCTCTGTGTCATATTGCAGTTCTGAGACAATTCAGGGGATATTATATCTACACTTTCTTTGTAGCTGAGGTCTTGACAATGGATGTCTTCTGCTTCTCAGTATGTTCTGTTCAACAAAGTTGTGGATGTCCCACATCCCTGAAAGGCCAGGCTGGATGGGGCTTTGAGCAACCTGATCTAGTGAGTGACATTCATGCCTATGGCAGGTGATTTGGAGCAAGATGATCTTTAGGGTGCCTTCCTGCTCAAGCCATTCTATGACTGTATGCATGCAAAAGCAATCTATGACAAATGGTGCCTGTGAATGTTTTCCTCTTCAGTGTGGCAGCACAGAAGGAAAACTAAACCTAAATGAAATTTGATTTTAAATTTTTTGAACTCAGTAGAGACCAGCTGAGTCAAATAAGCTTCAGGACCTTCTTTCTTTTTCTGGTTTTACACAAAATAAGGTTCTTAGCTGTTTAATTCTTCCCCTATATAAAGGTAACATTCAGAACTTTATCAGATGAGTTTTTACTGGGTCCGGTTGAAAAGAAGGCTGAAGACATGTGAATACTAAAGAAAAAACATCATGCTTAACTCTTTAAACCACAGAGGATCACTTACTCAGTATATTAAAAAGAAAAAAAGAAAAAAAACTCAAAAAAAAACAACGTGGTGGCATGGGCTCCCCCTCGTGGTTTTTGTTATGAAAGGTTTTAATTTTCCACACAAACTCCTTTAATCTGTAAGGACTAGTAAGAGACAGGCAAGGGAATGCTCTGAAAGGAAATGTGTTCTGTATAAAAACATTTTTCCAAATCATCTGTAAATTATCAAAATCAAAGAGTTCTTGATTCATCATTTTTAGGATGGAAAATTAATTAAGCGTACTGACAGATCATGCTGCTAGACATCTGCATCCTCTTAAAGGCAACCAAAGTTAATTGTGCTTGTGGTTACATTTGCTGGAGTGATAATGGGTTTTTGAAACCACACACCCCAGATTTACTACAGGTTCTGCATCGCCCTTTCTCTTGCATTAATGTGGAGGTTTGTCAATCCCACTCCCTAACTCTGGGCTTCTTGAATGTTCTTCTTAAGACGAGATAGGTTTTATTAGCCTTAAACTTGCTGCGTTATCTTTTTTTTTTTTTTAACTGAATCTCCTCATATTTATAATATTGTGCGTCAGAAACACTGTCTGTTTTCTGTAAAAAAAGGTGCAAGTAAGACAAAAATTGGCCACTAGTTAGCCTAATGAAGTTGATTGTTTTTTACCAGCTGTAAAATCAAGACAAAAATTATGTACATTAACAGAAGTGCTGCAGAGTTTACATTTAGTCTCCATTTTAACCTGAAAACCTAATTTATTATACAAATACAGGGAAATTTAACTGTTCCAGTAAAACAGACCTTTAATTAACCAGCAGGTCCTTAGATGACTTAGGTTAAGAAATACCCAAGAATTAATGAAGATCAATAGTTCTCATCTAGGTTTTGGCCTATAACTCTAAGACCTGTGCCACTGCCATGCCATTCTCCAGCATGACAGTTCAGGGTTTTTGCAGTCAGACTGCAAATGAAAATTGTTTTAATTACCTGAACTTTATTTTACTCCACATAAAAGAGAATGATTTCTGATGTGCCAAAACTAGAAATATAAGATACTAATATTAGCAAGCAATGCTTCTTCTGCTCAAATTCAGTATTAAATGATTAAATGTGCAGATTTCTTCACTTCCTTATTTACAGAATGCAACAATGTACTTTATACAAAAAACCCAAAATTAAACAAAACAACCACCACCACCACACAGAAACAAACAAACAAACAAAAGAAAAACAAAACAAAAAATTGAAGCTTGACAGCTTGATATCTCCAGATAAGACCAGACAAAAAAATTCCTTCTTTAATATGTTTGTTTGTAAGAGATAAAAATTAAACCTGAGGACTTTGAGTAGACTTCAAATTATTTGTTATACAACACTTTTACACACTAAGCAGTAAATCATAATATTTATTAATAGTGTAGAAGTTAATTGAAAGCAAAAGTTTTACACAAAACAGTAAAGAGGTCTATTTTAATCTCAATAGAATAAAAATTAATGAATTAGTAGATTGCAAACTAGTGGTTGCTTAAAGTTCTGTTTTTGTAACACACATGTATTTGTTGTGGAAATACAGAATTCAGTTCCCACAAGTAATTCGCCGTTCAAAAGGGCTAAATTTCCCATTTCAAAAAGCTGTAAGAAAAACTACTGGGAAAGAGAATGTTCAGAGAAAACTGGGCTTTGAGCTCTTTAGTTAAAATTTGAAGTTATGAGAAATGCTGTGTTTGGCAGAACTACTTAATTCTGGTAATCTTTGCCTAAATAACAGAGAACTGCATTTAGAAACAACGATGAGGAAAAAAACAAAACAAAACAAATTTAATTAATGTTAAAAAGAAGAAAATATATGGTAATATAAATGAAATTATAAAGTGTAGAAAAGAGATTAGAGAACCTAAAGATTTCTGAAATAAAATGTAGCCAGATGTCAGGACAGCAAGATAAACATGTTTCTTATAAATTAGCAACAAAGGAAATAATGCCAATGATATAATCCCACTTCCAGACAGTGGTAGAAACCTATTAATACTGCATGAAAGGAAGACCTGTGAGTCCTCTGGACAAGTCAAAGCCAGCATTTTCCCAAAAGAAGGGCACCAGTTGTCTAGGCTGCATTAGGAATGTATCACCAACAGACTGAGGTGATCCTTCCCCTCTACTCAGCACTGGTAGGATGCGCCTGGAAAGCTGGGTCCATGTATGGGCTTCCCAGCACAGGACAGACATGGACATATGGGACCAAGGCTAGCCAACAGCTCTGAAGGAGACTGATATTCCATCATTAGAGAACTTAGGCGTCCGTCACAGAAGGAAAGGCTGAGAGAGCAGGGAGAAGGGAAGGTTTAGTGTGCGTAATTACCTGATTGTAAGTTATAATGAAGACATTCAAACTTCTCTCAGTGGTATCTGATAGCAGGACAAGAGGCAATGAGCACAAAGTGAAATGCAAGTATTTACATTTAAATAGATTAAAAATTATCTTCTAGTGTTTGAGAGTCCTTGTTTGACACTAGAACTTGGTCCCCACGTAGGCTGTGGATTCTCCCTGGTGAGTCTCCATTCTGGGAGGTATTCAACACCCAGCTGGAGAGAGCACTAAGCAACCTGGCCCAGCTGGCTGTCTTTGAGATGGAGTGTTGGACCAGCCGATACTTAGAGCTCTCTCCTACTTCAGCCAGTCTGTGATTCTGTGAAACAAAGAAGTCCAAGATTATTGATAGGCTACGCCAGTTATCAAATCACTTTCTAAAAACTCTCTCCTCTCTTCATTTAAAGTCTAGTCTCAATGAGTATAGCTCAAAGTCTTTTACAAATCCACCTGCTTAGTGGAAGTCTTACTAAGACAGGATTGAGGATCACTAGCAGCAAAAGCAACCTGGCTTGCCTTAAATGTATTGTCCCTTGTGCAAAGTCCTTGTGAACACATCTGCAGCAGGAAATGCAATGCCATACTAGGGAAAGAGCTGATCTAGTTATTAATGAGCTGGAACACCACATTGCCATGCAACAATATTAGCTTATGTATCAAAAAGCTGTCTAATTGCATCAGCACAATGCTACATCCAGGCTAATTAGCCCTGCCAATCAAGCTAATTAGCATAGAGCAGAGCCATGCTGAATACCAATTCTAGCTTCTAAACTAATGATCAAGGCACTACTAGACAGTGAACCCCAAACAGAAGGTATCATTTGAGTATATTCAGCAGTGAAAACTTCTGTAATTCTATCCATTCTGTAAGTATGTGTAAAACTTTTAGAAAAACCTTTTTCTTGCTTTTCAAAACACATATTTTTAGCACATTTGAAGATATTGCAAAAAATAATTCAAAGATTTTTAAAATGTGCTTTGCTGAATACTTGTTACTCTGCAAGATGATTAGGTCCTATAGCAGATTCCTGTAAGTTTATTTCTCTTAGAAGGTGAATCTATAGAAAAAGATGGATTTCACAGGTGAAATTTTGCTTCTTGACATAGTGTGTTCACAAAGCTCTGTTTCCTTTAACACAAGAGGCATAAAATCACAGTCAGGTTTCAGGTCTTATACTACCACTTTTTTTGAAGTGTTACCACTCATTTTCATCTGCATCAAAAACAAAAACAAACAAAAAAAATGTGGTTTCTGGTGTTTGATGCATTTTTGTGTTTGTTGCCAAATGTTCTGATAAAGGTTGGACTACTCTGTGCTTGCTCAAAATTATAGGTCCGTTAGCAATTTCGTGTAGGATGTCAGGCTTACACAGAGAGCTCAAGCTCAGCCTTGGTCATGCTCTGTTTATTTCACAGAAAATGATCATCTTGTTCATGTGGATCATGTTTACTTCATCCACTTCCAAATAAGTAATGTCTTTGATGTCAGCTAATTAGTTCTGCACTGTTTGAGCCTGTTTAACAACATTTGCGTATCTGGGCTAACACAGAAAGCATAATAAAACCTTTCAAGAAAACTCATCTAAAGTACACTTCTCGGGTCATACTTGAGAGTGGATTTCCCATTCCACATTTACATTTTGAATTACCTCCTCAGCATGGCCATGATCTGACAATGGTTTCCATCTAGGCAGAGCCCTTTTGGACTGGATAAAACTTTTCTTAATCTTGGTCTTGGAAGGATCTGAATACCCAAGATTTTACTGTATTTCTTTCCAGCTGGGACTCTTTACTTTGAGCTGCTCATTTGTGAAAGTGCTTTAGCCTTGACTCCAGCTAAGTGACTTTGAACTAAATAACCGAGGCAAAACCTGAGCAGAAACTTGAGTTACTTCTGGCATGTATTTAAATAAAGTAACTAAAACAATTGTAATTCATACTCAAATGCTATCTAATGATTTGTTATTACAAATGTTAGTTTGACTGTTACTGCTGAAAAATTAACTTTAGTGGTTCAATATTTTCCAGATTGCTGAAACTTACTTGACAGAAGGGCCCTCTGGAAAGTTCAGTCCTTTTCTGTTTGCATCAGGTTGTATAATAGTGTCCATAGCAACCCCATAAGTCTGCTCCAAGACAGACTTCCTGCTCCAAACAGAGGGCAAGGCACGGCCTCAGTTACCTCCCTTTCTCTGTTCTAAATATTGTTATTTGGCTGATGATCCCACACCAGGAAATACTCTATATAAGTACCTGAAACACACTCTGAATTAGCTGCTTAATATCAAGAGCACTAGACAGCAAGAAAAAAAGGGAAAGCAAAACTCCTAGATAAATAAAGAATTAAATGATTGCACTTTACTAAACTCAGTGCACAAGAAGAAGAATCCAAATCTAGACACAAAAAATAAATCGTATTTTAGTTGTGAAAAGGACACTCTAACTGGGACTGCTTAGCAGCTGTAATTTGTGACAGAGTGGAGGGCGAGGTGGCTTTGTTGCAAAAAGGGGTTAACACCTCTTTGCTTTCTAGAGTTTGTAACTCCAAGATTTATTTCTTTTAAAATCATTGCCTCTATGGCAGCTATAAACATGTGGTTTTGTGCACCCATCCATGCTTTGTATTCATGTAAAACTTAAGAAAATATCTGCAATTTTCTCAAGGACCCATTTTCACCTGTTTCCTCAACAAGATACAGGATACAACACACTTGTTATATACAATATACAGGATACAGGATACTTGTTTAGCTGAGCTAAACAAGCCAGCTATTTTTAACAGTCAAAGACAGTTTATTCACCCACGTAATATTATTTCTTAAAGAGAACTGCTGATTACATGAGATGGCCCTATGCTCAGTCTCCAAATCCTTGCTAGCAAATCACTCCCTAAAATTACATTTGCCCTTTCTACAGACTAGTAGTAATTATATCTAAACAACTGATTTGGAACAGAAATTAAGAGTATGGGCTAAACATTAGAAGTAGAAAAAGATTGGATTTTCAGCAATATAAACACTGAAGAACAGGAACTGTGCAGAGAGATGCCTCCCACTCCACTTTTGTTGCATGATGGAGTATTTTAGAACCAGCTGGGAGACTGCCAATGAGCCCAGAACAGCTGTCTGCACTTACAACTACAGTGCAGCTAAATGATTAAATTATTTCTAGTTCAGCCTGATGAGATAATATATTTGTTTGCCTATAAAATACCCATGAAAAGGTAATATAGATAAGTAGTTTTTCCTAAAGTTACCTAGTTTAAATATAAAATATATGCTAATAACACTAGTGGCTAATAACACTACTGATTACAGAGAAAGCAAAGGATCTTCACACCTTTGTACACTCAGAATTCTAGCTCTGCCATCCTGCCATTCTTTCTGTTCCAGCAACTGGAATTCTTTTAGGAAATTTTCCCTCAATGCCACCTTGGTGCTAGTATGCAGATTTTGTATAGCTGTCTTTGTATAGGCTTCACCATTTTATTTCCCTACTCTTAATTATGCCAATTAAGATACTGGTGTGAATAAAGTAGAAAATAGCTACGGTTATCGAAGATATGAATACAGGAATTTATGAAAGTTTTTAAAATATACACATGAAGTACATGGTTGTATTGACAAAGTGGGCTGAACATGATTTTGTGTCAGTATGAAGTGTTAGAGTGAAATAAAGGCAGGCTATCTCTTGAAATTCCTTCAGCTCAGAAAAAAAAATAGTTCCACTTGCCAGAGGCTTCCTATCCAGCTAAAGAAAATCCACATTACCTTCATATTTTCTAACTTTATGCATCACAAGTAGCAGAGTACTGATAGCATATGCAAATGTAGATACAGAGGTATCAGCTGTCAATCATAACAGTGTACCTTAATCAGTCTTGGAAATTGAGTACATATCCTGTCTTTGGAAGTACTGCACAACTACCCTCACCAAGTGAAAGCTGACAGCTTTTCTTACACAGCTGAGCATGTACAGCTGAAAAAATCTAGCTGAGTTTTGAAGTTTTGTTTCATGACATGCACAAGAACCAAAGCGAACTAAAGCACAAGGACCAAGTGAAAAATCCCTCTGACTTGCATTTTTCCATGCCTGCCTGATGGGTGCCATTTACCCCTATGTGTGTTACCTATAGCTGATAGCCTGTACCCAGACGAAATCCTGCACAGAGACTCCTGCCTTCCTGTGTCACCAGCTGCTGGTGGGACAGCCCAGGGCGGGCCAGGCCCTGCCCCTGCTCGCAGGGACGCTGGCTCTGCTGGATCCGGCTGCTGCCGCTGCTGCTGTGGCCTCTCCAAAGGAACAGCACGCTTCATTGCCGGAACATTTGTTCAGCGCTGCTGAAATGCAGCTCCTGACGTTTGTTTGTGCAAGGTGTATTTGCTCAGGAATTCGCTGTGAGAACGTGACATAAGCCGTGACTGGGCTACCCTACAGCAGGTGACCTACAGCTTTGTTTGCTTCTTTAGTCACAGCCTTGAGTTCCTTCTTTTTTTAGAAACTACCTAACTTATCAACTATTCAGGTCATTCAGTGCATGCAGTTTTCTTTTTCTTTGTTTCTATTACCCTTTGGTCTTTGGATAAAAGTTTGCTGATGTTTTTACTTCATTAGATTTTGACTAATTCTTGAGAACAATGAAATAAATGTTCTACGCCAATGGAAAACACTTGATTTTTTTTTTCCCTTCAATAATTTAACTGAACTGAAGCAACTCGGGTTCACTGAGCAATCCTAGTCATAACAGAAATTTGTGGCAAAGATCTGATTGCAGATGTCCCTGATCACAAATCTACAATTCCCCTGCATACACATGTGCATCTAGGTGATCAGAACCTCACTGAAGAAGGAGAGCAGAAAGCCTTTTTCATCACAGAAAACTTTGCCAAGTAACATCTGTCATAAGTAGTATATGGATTATATCCAACAGGGTGGCACGTATTTCTTGAACAATAAGGGCGTTTCTTTCACTCTTGGTATATGCTAATATATATATCTAGCTGAGTAATAGCTGCTTGGTTAAGGAAAAAAATTCATCAATGGCTCAGTAAAAGCAGTTATCCTATAGAAAATATCAACAAACTTTGCAGGGACAATATTACCTTGCATTTCACATAGCACACATAATTTAAAATTTGTATCTCAGTGATACCAAAACAACCCAAACCTATCTGATTGGTACTCCAGTTGGTTGTGTGTTGTCAGACAGCTGGAGAAATGGGTAAATAGGAATTTCATTGAGCTCAGCAAAGGGGAAAGAAAAGTCATGTTCCTGGGAGAAATAATGATCAGAACTAGCTGAGGAGATACTTGATAGAAAAAGATTTAGAGGTTCTGTGGACAATTGAATGTGAGTCATCACTATGCCTTTACTGCAGAGATAGGCAACAACCACCTGGGCTGCATTAGGAGAAGTGTTACCAGTAGATTGAGGGGGGACCTCACAGCTCTCCACAGCTCCATGAAAGGAGGGTGTAGTGAGCTGGGGGCTGGTTTCCTCTACTGTGCCAGCAGGGAGAGGACCAGGGGAAATGGCCTTAAGATGAGACGAGGGAGATTCAGAATTTTTTTTCACCTTTAGGATCAAGAACTGGAATAGGTTGTCCAGGAAGGTGGTGGAGTCATCATCCCTGGAGGAGTTCAAGAGAAGTCTGGAACCTCTGTGGTTAAGGGGTTGCTGTGGTAATGCTGGGTGGATGGTTGGACTGGATGACCTTGTAGGTCTCTTCCATGATGATTCTATGACTAAATTTACCTCCCATATAAAGGCTTATCTGGTCCATGCTAAACAATCTCCTCTACTGAAGAATACAAGCTTTCTAATAGTTACTTTTCTATTGCCTGTTTTAAATATTTCTTTCTCTACTAAAAAAAAAAAAAAAACGCAAAAAAGAAAAACATGACAAAACAAAAACCCAAAACAAAGCAAAAAAAGAAGCTATGAATTTCTGAAGATTTTGAATAGAAAAATTACTCCATAGACATTATGGAGGATTAAATGATATTAACAATACTGGATTTGTCTTATTTATGAACATTCTTCAATGAGAGAGAAACATTAAAGGATTAAAGGAATGTATTCATTGTAATCTACCATCTTGCTGAAGAATGTGTTAAAACAAAGCTCTGACAACAGTACTTTGATTTATTTGACCTAAATCATTCACAGGACACTCCATAAGGCAAGATACTAAAACCAGAAAAATATTAAAGCTACAGGTAAGGATTTAGGACACTGCAGTTTTAAAAATCAGAATTAAAGCCCTTGGTAGAATATTCCTTAAAGATAGGAAAACTCTTGTAATAGATGTAAGTTAAAAAAGTAAGCCAACCTTGATTTCAGTTCTCCATTTAGGTAAGATGTCTATTCACCTCTGGACTTATCTGAGTATGTCCTTGGACCATTCGCTTTTGTTCCAAGGATTATCTGTTTCAAAAAACAGAAACAATGTTAACGAACACATTTATTTAATGCAAATAATTATGAATGTTACTTTCAATAAGGAAAAAGCAAAACTTCTCCTCCACTGTAAGATAACCTATTTTAGCACAGTTTCATAGTTCTTCATTACATTGTGATGCATTAAAACCAGTTTTGTCATGTGAACACCCAAGAACAGCTTTTCTTCATACGATTTGTGTACAACCAGGCTATAGAAATGCTAACACTAAACCAAGGCACTGAATACCCATATTCAGGAGGTACAATGTGTTTACTGTTCAGTTCCCGCCTCCAGTAAAGGAAATTCTTTAATGGAGACAAAGAAGACCCTCAAAATTTAGAGTTCAGAGGATGCCACATGAAGACATAAGAACTGTATTCTTTTATTGCAGTTAGACTATATGCCTAACATGAAATAAGTGAGAAAATTTAGGGTTTTTTAGAAGCAATTAGAATTGGGTGTATGCACAACTGTATTCTCTCCATTGCATTTTCAAAAGTTACCAAAATTTGAAGTATTCATAGCAAGTAAGACATCTCTGTTAAACTTTCCTTTACTGTCTTAAACATCTAGAACATTTTTTCTTTGTTTACTTTTAATCCTGATAAATAAGCTCTGCTTGTATGAATCCATGAATATTAAAAACTAGCTGATATTTAATTTTATATGTTACCAAGACTTTTACACAGTATTCTATTGCTACTTTGATATCTCACAAATCAAATCACAACCATGCTGACAATTATGTTTAAGTGAGATACAATGATACACAAAATTCCATCTTGTATCAAAACTGTATGTTTTCCACTGGTCAAACAGAATCTTTACATTGCTTGATTTGAAAATCAAATCAGAAATTTAAATGGTATAACAGAAACAAAACAATGAAACTATTTCCATAAACAATGTCTTGGAACAGAAACATAGTATAGGGTATTAGATAAAATTGATATTTAGTCACTAAATCAGCTGTGAAGCTTAATAAAAACAGTAAAACCTAATTTTAAAATGAAATTCTTAATTGCAGGCTACTACTCCAAGGGTCCAATGAGTAAAGTTCTCAGTCAAAAAAATAGGAAGAAATTTTTTAAACTGTTAAATAGTCAACAAACTCTCTGATATAGACCCGTATACCTCTGCAAAGTTCTTTTGATCTGCTAAAGCTACATGAAATCCCAACAATCTTGAAGGATAAATACTGACTTTATTGAGATAAAATATGTGAAAATATTTCTTGTAGTCAAATGCAAAATCTACAGTTTTGTTTGTTTCCCAGGTCCAGCTGAGTCTGGAAGGCCCAGAAATACTAAATTAGCTCAGCTCCCCTGAATCAGTACTGCAGTGCCTCAATTCACATGAAATACAAAATTTCATGTCAGATGAAATTTATCAATCAAGACTTCATTCAAAAAAGATTATCATGTATTTGAATTTGATGTTTCCATTTAAAATTAAAAGCCAAGATAAGGTTGATATTGCATGTAACATTTTGTTGTAAATCTAGATTTGTATGGCTCTTACTGAAGGAAAAGTAGTAATGGAAATAGCAGGAAGTCTGGCCCATCCATTCCTCACTTCAGCTTTCAACTTCAAATGCATAAATAGCCTAGGTTAAACAAAAAGCTGCCTTCTTCTCTCTCTTACAGCTCAATGCTAACAATTTTATTCCAGAAAGCAATCAAATAAGTAACGGTTGCTTTCCTTATCCTACATGAGACTGAATATATAAGGCCTGGGTAAGGGTTAATATCAAAGAGTTTTCAGTGTTTAGTTCTGTAATCATGAATTCCCCTTGAGATGAAGGAACTTCAGCAATGTCTCATTCAGACTGAAGTGCTCATTTGAAAGTAGACACTTTCAAGTAGATATTATTTAAAAGTACTTTTCTTGAGTATTTGAGTCCTTAGAGTCCTATTGCTACTTTTTATTTTAGCAAAAAAAGGCAATAAAATATAAGTTAATCAATCTCAATTTTTATATGAAGAGTAAGAAGGGCAGAGTGAAAGGGAGGATTGAACTGACAGTATGTCCAACACTGATTTTGTGTTTTCACAGATGAATTCTGCAAGTTAAAATAATCATTCAAATAAATTCATTCAGAAAATGATTTGGGACAAATTCTCCCAACTCAAAGCTGACAGCCTATAGTTTCAATGCAAGCCAGATTCCTTAAAATATGAAGCATTCAGAGGGTTTAAAGACACTAAGTTGAATTGACATAGATTATCACAAATTATGGGTGAAAGACTGAATATTCTTGGACTTCTCTTCCCACCATGATGTTACTCCTTTGCCCAAGAACCTCGCCTAAAGCAAGCTGACTCATACAAAGCAAACAAGAATTCAGAATTCACAAGTCTTATGGCATAATTTTTTAGGTTTAAGATATGTTAGACACACCTTACTGCTGACAAAGGTCTTCCACCTCCTCCTTTGGCATTGTGCTCATGGACCAGTGGGCACATGGATGCCGGTATCAAAGGAATCAAGAAAAAAATTATTACTCTCTTGATTCTCTCCTCTAGCAAAGGGTTCTCACCTGTCTGCTGGCCTCAGGAACAACGTCCACATCAACAGAGCCACCGGGCTGAATCCAAGCAGTCTGCACAGCCCGTCCAGTTCCAGCAGGGCAGGCAGCATGATCGCCACAAGACTGTCAGAATAAAAACCAAGTCCAAATAACACCCAATAGTTAAACATGTGAGAATTCCTCTAACATTCATGGGAAAAATTATTATATCCATAACGAAGTAAGCCCCAAATGAAATCTATAATAAATGAAATGTTAATAATATGGTTTTTGCAGATCTGAGGATTGCTACCCACAACTATAAGTAAGCTGTGTAGGATATAACAGGAAATAAAAAAAGGATTACGGAGGAGACAGTGGGGAAAATCAGATTTTCTTGTTAGAAAACTTACTTGGAGGTCCTTTCAAAAAATTTCTTACTCATTATTTCACAAATGAAGTTTTCTTTCTACATTTTCCTTTGAAAACCCAAAGACTTGACATTCCCTACATATTAAGGTTTTTTCCCTAACCATTTCTAAGTTTCTCAACTGATCTCTATTCTCCATTTCCAATTTAGACAAGAATAATAATAATGTTGTGTATTTTTACCATTTGAACATTATGTTTGGGGCTCATAAGAATTTTCTCAGTGTTTAGAGGTAAGGAAAATAAGAAATAAACAGCTGACTCCAAATCTTAACCAGCACAGCAAGAAATACAACCTAGCCTCATGGGTTTGATGACAAGCAAGATAAAACAAATAATTTACAAATAATATGGGCACAGAAACAACACGGAAGAGCATGGAAACTAGCTTCATCTTTCAAACACCATCTGAGCAGTTAAGAAAATTATACTGAGCTTATTTATAATTACTCTTCTTCGAAACCTGGCTTGCAGGTTATCAGCCCACATTAATTTTCAAAGTAAACTTCTCCCACATGTATCTGCTTGCTTGCCTTCTCCAAAGGTATTTCTCAAATATCCGTGGTTTTATTTTTCTTGCTAAATGAAGTCTAAAACCAAAGCCCTCTGTCTCAGATAATTTATTTTTTGTGAGTACACTCTGTTCTCTACAAACTAAGTATTAGAAACTAATTTTCTTTTGTATCAAGATTTGGCAGAGACTAACCAGACACCAAACAGTTTTATCAGTCATAGTTCTTTGATAAAACTCAGGAGAAGGGCATGATAAAATGATACAAGTGATGATCTCCCATTTTTTACCAGTTTGTGAAATGCAGCAGAAGCCCTGGCACAATTCATCTGACCATGAACAGTGCTGGCAGGGTTTTTCCATGCCAAACTTGTCAGCGAAAAACCCTGCTCCATGAAAGTACTGCAAGACCTTGTTCTTTCTTAAGGAATTGGCTGCTCATGAGAAAAAACAATCCCTTATAAATTAAATATTTCATCCTGGCATTTCATGCCTTATCAACTACACAACTCTATTGGCTTCATTTCCGTTCCTTTTTGTTTTGTGTCTGCTCTCCAGCACAGTTTTAACCTATTTTTCAATGTGGTATCAGATTCTTGATGTCTCCCGTCCTGCTCCGCAGTGCTCAGGAGAAGCTGCCTACACAGAAGTGCAGCCACAGGCATTAGGACCTTTCAGAGCATACACCTTTTAGTGAGGTGTATGCACAGCAGAGGCAATCAGCCCCAGATGGACAGATTTACCTTCTGTGATCCTGCCCAATATCCCTGTTTACTTCTGGAACACCTGAACCACAGCAGTCCTTCAGCAAATTAAAAATCCCCTGTTATTACTTTGACTATGGTGAGAAAAGTAAGTTCAAAAGCACAGGACAAGCAGCATAAAAAGTGACTAAATGTTGTCCATTTGATTAAACTGTAAATACCTGAGCTGTGGCTAGCCACATTTATCCATGATACCATCAGCTAAACATGATATTATGATAAGCACTTTTCCAAGCAGGGATGAGAAGCATGGCTGAAGGCAAGCTTGACCTGCAGAGCAATGCATGGTGCCAGTGGGAGGGTCATTAGAACCACAACAACTCAGCCCAGGACCTGAATGCAGGTTGCACCACGCCTTGCAGACACAACTCTGTTGTATATCTACACTGGGCAAACACCAGGAGATGCAAATGTTCATGGAACCAAGAATGGCCGAGCTCTGCTCAGGATGGCTCTGCATTATCACCTCCATCCAGCCCTCATCCCCTTGGGAGGGCAAGAAGGGACATTGCTGGAGGCCTTTGGCATCGTGTCTTCCTGAACCAGTGTAAAAGCTTCTTCCCAGATCAACCAACCTTGAAACACTTATTACTAAAATTATAAACACCTCTTCAAACACTTTTGCAAATATTTTTTAATAACATTTAAAAAAAACCCTCACCAAACAAAACCTAAAGAATCCCAGTTGACTAACCAAATAAAAACATCTACCAGAACATCCCAACAAGCTCCAGAATCTAGTTGTTAAGAAAAGTGTTTCCACATAAGACAACTTCATATGGCTTATTCTATAGTGCCACAAGAGGACACTCTTGAGCAGTGTTTTTTTTTTTTTAATAAGGAAAAGCGCTTTACACGTTATTTTGTATTCTGAGCTTTTCTTACAAGTTATTTGTATTGTTAAATACAGGTTTCTGATCTCCAGCAACCCAGAAGTTAGGGACATCTCTTCATATTCATTCAATCTTAGTTAACCTGGATTTCAGGCAGTAAATAATTAACATTTTGTTATCATAACTGCTTTAAAAGTTTAAGATAAACTAACAGCTATAGCCCGTTGTTTAAGTTGCATTAGCCTTGGTTCATAGAGCTTTTTCTTATACTCTGTTCACAGCTTTTCTCTGTGAGAAAAATGTATTTTACACTTTAGTTGCAGCTAAAGTTGCAACACTTACACTTCAGTTGTTGGAAATGTGCTGTTTCCATATGCATAAAACTCAGGTACCAATACCCATTTACTTTGTCTTTAATTGCTAGAAGCAACTAGGCATATATACTTTTTTTTAAAAATACAACTGAAGAAATACATTTTGATAAATGTAAAGCTATTTTCTTAAATACAGTGATTGTATTAAAAATATTGTATTAAATAACTGCAGTGCCATTGCTTCGTAATTATTTTGAAGACATCAGGTAAAAGTTTTTTAGATGGAACAAAGCAAGTGATTATGATATGTGAATAATGCATTAAAACATCTGAGGTGATGTAACCCAATAATCACTTTGGGACAAACGGAAAAGAAAGAAATAAAATATCTTGCTTCTTTATAGTCAACTCAGTGGAACAAGTGCTTACAATAACATGTAGAATCTACTTCCATTTCGACCTTAATATTACCTGTGGTAAGTCCTTTTGCCTGAACAGGAACAAAAAGAAATAATAGTTGAATGATAAGTTAGCATCTTCATACATACACACATACATACATCTTAACAACAAACAGGTTAGAAGCAATAGAGTTTAAGACAGCTGGTGATCTGGTTATATTTGGGTTAAATGTGTTTCACATTTAACTTCATTTTAAAGTATTCCAAAATGGTTTGTTGTTTTGGGGGAAGAGAAGAACTTGAAGATGTTATTTAGGGGGGCTAATTACACTTTTAACTCTGATTTCTATCATGGCAGCAATTAAGTAGGTGCAGGAGATCCCAATTACCTGAGCCTTGACCAGTGTGTCTGGCTCAGGGATATTCTGCTAAGACTTACTTAGGACCTCCAAACCTCTTTGCTGGTTTTAATTCAGTCTGATATGGTAATTACCTTTAAAACATCTTTTCCCACGTTACTGGATCCTGTCTGATTCATTAAAGCATTTCCAATAGGCTAAATCCACCAGACACCATAAACAGGAAGGATTTGGAAAATGAAAATGTGAAGAAACTCATAGTAAAACTATCTCTGAAGAACACCCAGTTTATAGCTGATGACACCACTCAGGTTTTTATCATTTCTACTTTTTGTTTTATAATCTATGTGGGAGCTTGGATAAATGCATATGCAAATAGGACTACACTCCTTACTTTGTATATCTTTGGAGAGAATATAAATACCATAATTATCAAGGCTTTCTAGTTTTAAAATGTTTAGCTAGATGTGGGGTCTACTTTATTAACACGGATAGTGATTACATAATTTTAGGTTTACTATATTCTTTTTTCTAGGTTTTTACTTTGTGATGCATTAGTGGAGCTCCTTGGGGGAAATATCTTGTGATTTCAGGGTTTTGCTGATCAATTTTTACTGAATGCACTTCTTGCTGCCCTGCCAAGAGAGTACTGATAACGCCAGAAGTCAATATGCAGAGTACAACCATAAAGCCAGAGCTGTTACTCAGAGACAGAAGTGACACCTGCAGAGCCAAAATCTTTGAAACAGAGGTTTCATAAGGGTCCTGACGTTTTATAAAGTTTCTGAGAGAGCAATTATAGTAGAATTGTTTATAATTGCGGGTTTTTAACAAATATAGCAAAGTGACTGCTGCAATGCAAGTCATAAAAATTTGCACATATTACACACTATTACAGACTAAAAAGTTGGTCATGCTGTCCAGCATGCCATATTCAGGACTAAGCTGTTTGTGTTTTGAAGCCCAGGGGCAATGTTGAAGTTCGGTACAATTGTTTGTGTATCCAGGGCATGGTCTGAATTTGCACATGAGAGATGAAAGCAGAAGAGAGGCTTTGAAAATGAGGTTTTGACAGGTGGAGCTTTGTGGAGGGTAATTGCCTAAATCAGACCAGCAAAGGAGACTTTGATTGAAAAAACACATACACGAAGGAGGAAGTCATGAGTACATGGCTGGCAGTAGAGATTCTGTTTTCAGCTTCTGAGCTTCCTTCCCACATAAAACAGGGCTGCTGTGCTATTGTAAGGGCACTTAAAATAGCCCAGCAATGGGGCACTATGACAAGGCTGCTCACACACTGAAAGGTGAGTCCTTTCCCTGAGCACAGATAGCCCTTCAGCTCTTTAGAGATGCGATGTTTTATCTCATTTCTGAGATTCCAAAAGAACTTTTTGGGAAAACAATGTGTTTGGGAAAGGGCAGGGGCAACCAGTGAAGAGGACATCCTATAAATCTGTGACTGCAGAAGTTGTGGGGATATAGTAATGGTCCCAAATATGTGGTAAGTAACATTTATGGTGAGCTGTCCAAAGGAAATACAAGTCAGCTACTATGGCTACTCTGGCTTAACAGTAGGTTGAAATTTCAAGGACAAGTTAGATAGCTATGAAGTAAAATTGACTCAATCTATTTTTCACCACTAGTTGATGTTTATTTTGGTTTTATGCCCGTCAGCACAGCAGAGATATTTCCTTTCATTGCCTTTGTTATTACAACTCCCTGTGGTCATATCAGGATCTCAGGGGGAAATGGCTCATGCCATGAGCTAGGCAAAGCCAGTAAAGCAGTGGTGATGGTCACTGTGCTACTGAGTTGGGTATATCCAGTGGTTGTACAGCTTCTGAGTGAAGATTACATCTGTCGACTTAGTTCTCAAGAAGCTTTAAGCAAACTTGGTGCTCAGAAGCTTTTATTTAGGTTTTGGTTTTGCAGAAGTAATTTTTCTCATACCCAAAGTGTATGTCATTGTGTGCATACAGCTCTACCTTGGGGAAGAAGAACCTGAATATATAAGAATGCAAAGATTTGCGAAAAACACATTAGATGACATTTAAGTTTCTGTTGATAGGTTCATTGCATTAGAAGTTAATTCAAAACTACCTGAAGCCTTTCAAAACTTCTCTTTAGGGAATTATTCATGTGCATAATACTGAAACACAGAAAATATTTTAAAATGTATTTAGAACTAGGGTTTTCAGAAGACACTATAGGCAGTAGAGCTTTTCATTATGATCTTGACATAAGATATAGTATTACAAATGAGAGGCTTTTCATGTTGTTTTTCTACAGCTTTTTGTAGAAATAGATGCCCTATTCAGTCATATTTAATCATTCTTCTATCAAAGAATACTCTATAATTATATACTTATTGTACATTTAAATATATATTTAAATCTTTGTATTTAATTAAATAGATTCAAAGAATATACTTAATTATTCTTCAAAGAAATGTGACCTATTTCACCTGGACTTTTAGTCAGTTTAAACCAATGATGACAAAACTAGCAATTAGTAGGTAATATTTTTTAATCATGACACTGATGAAGATTCTAGGGCCACTTTGCTTCTCCAAAGTATCTGCCATCTCATGAGCTCAACAAATATTTCTTCAGAGAAAATAAAAGTAAGCTAATATGGGAAAGGTCAGAATGAAATAAATAGAAAAGGTAATTTTTCAAGTACTTGTTGAATTTTTATTTTTATAACAATGTTTTAGTTCTCTATCACTATATGATCCTGAAGTAGAAATTGCTGCCTTATTGTTCTTCAACGTAACACACAAGCACGGAGCTGTGGCTGGTTATAGCAGCTGATGTGTGTGATGAGCTGTGCCACAGCTATAAATTCACACTACCCTTAAGCATTACAGGCACGAATAATGCCCATGTTTTCAGGGAGAGAGCTATGAGACCTGTGGACAAGCTGTGAACCTTTGTAAAACAGGATCTCTGCAGGGAGCTCATCTGGCTGACATCAATCTCCTGCCCTAAGAGAAAGAAACCCCAAGCAAGACAGCTTCTAAATGTCACAGCAGCTCCCTCAGATTTCTGAGCATAAAGCTGATGAGGGAATCACCTTTGTAAAGGGGCAGAATGAAAGATGTAGCACTTTGGCATCAGTTTTTAGTATGGTATTCAACAGCTGTGACAGCTGAAGTCTTCAGAGGGTGTCCCAGACATATTTCTTTTTCCATATAAATTACAGCTTTAAGGAAATCCACAGCAAATCCATGCAAACAGAAGAGAGAATTACTTCCTTTGGGATTTAAACACAACTAAAGCCTACACAACCAAACAAAATGTTAAGAAATGTACCTTGACTTCCAGGTGAAGTTTCTCGCCTTCCAGTTCTTGTGATCTCCAGTTTGGTCCACGCATCTGTTGTCAAGGACCTACAGCAAGTATTAGTGCCAAAAATGCAACCTGATTTCTTCAAATGCACCTCTGGCATGACATTTCAGTGAAATGTAGTTTTAGAGAAATATGTGTGATTATTCAGAAAAAAAGTTATGGCAAGTGCTGAGTTTCTACCCAATATAAAAATACTTTGTTTTACAAATGCTAGTTTCATAAATTATAGTAGGACTTCAGAATACAAACAATGTTGAGGAGGATATATTTTATTCTTATGTTAAAGCAGGAAGGCAACTTCTTTTGAAGGCTGTATTACAACCTGCATCCTTTTAACTGAATTAATAGGTCTACCTGTACTATATAGTACTTGTTTTTTTACGTTTCAAATTGCCAGAATTTATTTAGATTTTGGCACTTTCCATACTGTACAGTAATGTCTTCATCTAAATGTTTTATGTGCTCAGGAAGTAGTTTCTCTTAGCTCCCCAGAATTATAACAAATTGCTTCATTGCAGACTGTATATTTCTTACCAAATACTTTTGCTCTGTCAGAGCTCGAAACCAACTAAATGTAAGAAAGCACAGCTTTTTCTACATAACACTCTAGCCAGACCTGCCTCTACAAATCGCAGCCATGAGTCCACTACCATGGCCTGACTGTAAAACCAGCCTCTCTTTTTTCACTCAGTGTGCAGCAATTGTATCTCAGTACTCTGACTCACTCTTATGTGGTTACCAGGCAAACTAACTGTCTCTTGGTAAATGAGCCTGAAACCATGTTAATAACATCCTATTTTAAAGTACTTTTTAGTGTCTTACCAGCTGATGAATAGAGAAAATCATATTGAAAACATTGTAAAAGTCATAAGAAATCTCTGCTATATTATATTCCACGTGCTTCATATCAAAAAGTATTATTTATAGAAATTATTTCCCTATAAAAACTGTCATAACTACAGAAAGCTTTTCTCCAGTGTAATTTTATTAGGGATTCCTGCCATCATATCAACATACAAAACAATCAGGATGTTGACATATAGAAATGTGAAATTCACTGTACAAAGATAAGGCTCAAGTTACAGGTATATTTTCCCCTTACACTCCATGAAATAAAACCATTTTTAATACTTCCCAGAGTCGTGTTTATAAATGTTGGACAAACTACAAAATAGATTTCAAGTACATAACATTTTACAATATAATCCAAGCACAGACAGAAATACACAATATTGTACCTATAGACGCTCCACAGTCCAAGTCTGTCATCTTTACCAGTAAAAAGCTGCTACACTCTCTTAATGTGCCCAACCACATCCTTCTGTGTATGACATGGTCCTGGCCTTTAAGTTATAACACTTTCATGACTTTTAGTTAAAAGACTTTGATAGACCAGGGAATATCAGGAAGGAAAGGTGAGAATATTAAAAGGCCAGGTGTGAATGTATGCACGTGGTTAGTAAATGCAAGCACACGTGCACACACACTTGCATCTAACCCTGCACAAAACTCCACTGCACTGCTCAATTTTTGAGATTATGTTCTGATGCAACTGGGCTATTTTCTGACAAGAGTTAAATCAAGCATTACAATGCTCCTACTTCTGGGGTGCACAGGGACAAGTGTATTGTAACTTTTTTTTTTTTTAAGTGACTCTC
Organism: Zonotrichia leucophrys gambelii; assembly: GCF_028769735.1. NCBI lineage: Eukaryota > Metazoa > Chordata > Aves > Passeriformes > Passerellidae > Zonotrichia > Zonotrichia leucophrys. The sequence continues at coordinate 48,251,240 of NC_088200.1, forward strand.
AGACTTTCTAGGAGGTTGTATGGAACCATGTCTTCACAGTCCATCAGGATGTCTGCTCTCACAGCCTTCACCACTGAAAACACCTTTTCTGACCCTTCTATTTAGAAACAATGCAAATCAATAATTTCAAGTTAAGATCAAATGTCTGCATTAGTTCACTCTCCATTTTTATTAGGCTGAATGGTTATTACCTTGTGGGAAAGGATCATTTAGCTGCAAGTAGCACAGGAAGAAATAGACATTAAATAACTAATCATTAATGATTCTTCTGGGACACAGATTATAAAGGACAAACAAAGACAAGAAAAACACAGTTGTTTAATTTAGCCTTTGTTGGAGGGGAGATGAGTAATCCAAAAGTTTTCAGTTGAGGAAAGGAACTCCTAAGCCCTGTAACTGTTCTGTCTTTTAAAAACTGGAGAAGATTAGAAGGGAAGGAAAAATCCTCTATGAAATCTGCCATTTTAAAACTAGACACTTGCAAAGGCTTACAAGAGAAAACCAAGCAAAAGAGATTCCCTGATACTGAAACTAATGGAATTTATTTAGTAGGAATTAGACATGTGGTTGCAATGTGTAAAATGCACATCTAATAAAATAGCCTCAAATATGCTTCCAATTCATAAATGTCTAAGCAGGAGAAAGAGTCTGAAGCCAAAATTCAAGTACTTTAATTTAAATATGAAACAAGGCTGCACTAAGATTGTGGGAGAGGAGGGATAAAAACTTTCTTGTCTTAGATACAACCTCTGTGGTATATTTGAGGGCCTTCAAATGCTCTCAGCTTTGACAAGATTTTACATAAGTATGTTCTCTAAGCTATATTGGAATACTTTTAGATATACAAATCCATGTTACACAAAACAGCATTAGATTTTGTAACTGGACTCATAATAACAAGGAATGAGGGTGAGTATGGTGCTATATGTGAAAGGAAGTATATTACTATGCACAGAAAATATGTTGTCTTAGAGATTAATATAAAGGGCATCAAGCATGAAGATTCATCTCTTAAAGTGTTTAAGCCTTTAAGTGTGAGCCAGTACATTATTTTGACATCAGCTGTACAGCCTAATAATTTGCTTTTTAAAAGAAGTATGAAAAATTTTTTCCTTTTTCATCTTTTTATTTTCTTTATGATTTTAAAAAGTAGCTTGCTCACCTACTGATTTATTTTTGGGTCCTTTTTTTCTTTATTTTCTTTTTTTTTCTTTTTTTTTTCTTTTTTTTTTTTTTTGCTACTTACTATTACTGTCTTCCATTATGTACAATAATCTACATTTAGACTGAAGACTCTATCTTTCTCTAAACGTACTTGGACTATCTTGTAAAGACTTTCTACAGAACTGATAAAGTGGAAGACAACCTGACAGATAAGAAGAAGGATCATTTCAGTTCTGCCTACTTCCCCAAGCTTTAGAACTGTGCCTTTCAGAAATTCTTTTGCATACTTGCTGTCATTTCACCTCGCCCAGGCAGCCCCTACAGAACTTGAGTGAACTTTCTGTTTCCCAAACACAGTCCCTTTGTGTAGAGCTACATTAAATTCATTCTCCAGCCATAGTTTAAAAACAAATAATTGGTAAACACTAAAAACACCCTGCATGCCCCTCTACATTATTCTTACCAATGTGTACATTTATATAACATCATAAGTTGTCTTTTACTAAAAATTTACCAAAATATCTTAAACACATAAAAATATAAAAAACAAACAAACAGAAAAACAAACAAAAACCAAAAACCCAGCATAAACATCGCTTGTATAGGCATTGGTTAGAAGAGATAGTTTCACTAAGGAGTATATTCAAAAAGGTTTTCTTTCAATATCATCAGTTTTAGTGTCATGATTGAAAGGTTAAGGACAATGAAACTTATTGTGACCCTGTCTTATATAATGTAATAAATGAGATAGAAGTCTGAAATGTAATTAAATAAAGCTTCTTTTTGGTTATTGAGAGGTGACTGTATAAGCTGGTAACTAAAATGGCAATTTAAGTATGTAAAGGGAACTTAAGAACATGACAAGTCTGTAATGAAAACACTAAATGAGGATATGAAGGCAGCTGCCAACAGATGGACCCAAGGGCATTATGGAAAGCTGTCACTAACTGAAATTTTGAATATAGCCCTTAGTTGTACTATATTAATGTAAATTTTAAAAGCTGCCCAGAATGTCACGAATGAAGTTTATTTTGCAAGCCATCCACTGCCTAAGGGGGCAGTAATATTCAATATGAAACTGCTGAAACTCCGGGGTCTGGCGGATTTCGTGAAGGAAAGAGATTTGAAGGTCCGACTCCAAGAGCACAAGGAAAAGGGGGAACACAAACAACAATAGTCCAAGGCCTACAAGAAAAAGTCTGGAGAAACTCTTCACAAAAGCGTTCACCTCTATGTTGCCCATCAGAAAGTCATAGCTCCACCTCAGGGCTCTCCGAGCTTCTTTCAGTTCTTCCTCCTCTGCAATTAAAAATGCATTTTCATCTGCTTCAAGTTCCTCAAATGAATCGGTATCATCTTTTTCATTCTCTGCTCTTGGGCAGGTATCAAAGAGCATGTCAATCTCATCATCAACTGGTGTGGGCAGCAAGCTGGCACTTGGATTGTATACCAGCTCTGAGATGGTTAAGGGTTCCTCTTTCATCTTCTCTTCCTGTTCAATGGCAAGATCAACATCCTTCCCAGTATCCTTTACTGGAGAGCTTGAAGTCACAGGTACTGAAATCTCCTCTTCCTTTGGCAGCTGGATACCTGAAGAAATGAGATGAAAAAACAATACTAAATTTCTCACAGCCTGGGGGCAAAAGTCAGCCTTCCAGGAGTATACAATAGATGTATGGAAAAAATATTCTGCAATTATTTTGCATATTAAAACCAGACTGTACGTAATTATCAAAAACTGGAAAAGCTTTTTGAAGAGGGCAGTATCTTTACAATGCTGCAGTACATCAGATCTGCTCAAGAGGGTCTGATAATATCATATTATAATATTATCATACCAATGATAATAGTGTAGCGCAAAGCAGAAAAGAGAGCACCTTATTTTCTACTGGCAATTTGATTTCTGGTATAAATTAATACCTACTACACATGTGGATTGGTGCTCATTGGTGTATAATAATAACAACAACAACAACAAAAACTACCAACTCTCATTGCTTTGAGATGAATGATTGTGCTAAGATAAGAGCTAAGGTTGAGAACAGAGCAAGACATTAAAAAGAGACAACAGATTATCATGATAAATTCATGTTAACAGTAAAAAGGGCAAAGGAGAGGAAGGTTAACACATAAGAATTAGACATCATTGGAACAGCATTGTAACAGCCTCACCTATTAAAATAGCTCCTTCTCATGTAGCTTTTTTGTTTTTTGCTCATCTAGTTCTTTAGCTCTTTTCTCTCTCCTCTAAATTTCTCTCTCCCCTTTACAGAGGATACTTTCTTATGACATTATTCTCTGCTCTCTCAAAATTTACTCTCTTTTTTCCAGTCTATCTCTAACAGCAAGAAGTTTGCCAAGAAGCCTGGCTGTTTACAGCTCCATCAATACTTCTGTGATGGCTGTTAGTTTTGTCAGTCGTAGGAGTGGAGAGGACAGTTGGGCACAGACCTGCCTTGCAAAGCGATGTTAAGACACTTCCTCATGGAAATTTCCCTTTCTAAGTATTCAAATTGCCCCAGACAGATCTCTTCTCCTGTCATTTGTTATCTTTTCCTTCTTCTCTAGACGTCACTGGCCATGCCACCAGGTGAGGTTTCTCATTTTGGCAAAATGACCAAAACCACAATTTCTGCTTCCTTTCATTTCATCACTGAGCAAAACAGCTTGGGTTAGCATCTGATGGGGTTTTTTCCTGAGCTGGCTAGTCATGCATTCTTGTGGAAAGAGCACATGACCAGGGACAGAGAAAGAGAGCAGGAGAGTTCCTTTCAGCAGCAAAAGTGCATAGCTGAAATGAAACCTTGTCCTCAATAATTATTAGTTCAATAATTCAATTAGTTTAATTTTCATAAGTTTAATTTGACTTCCTACCAAATAATTCCTTGCAGCAACTACTCTGTCTTCTCTTATCACAGCCAATTTAGAAATTAATCATATTTCAGCATGAAACTTGTTTTGTGCTGGAATGTAGTTGTCTACACCAGTCTTTACATAAGAAATACACTTGCCACAGTCGCCAAGAGAAGGATACAAACCAACTGAAATGAGACAAAACAGAGTATGAACACCAAGAAGTGAGAACAGATTTGGAAGATCTTTCTTCTAAGCATCTTTCTCCTAAGTAACAGAAGGCAATGCTGGATCATCAAACCATACTCAAGTTACTTGAGCGTACACAAACAATACATTAAATTACAAAAGCCAGAATTATTTAACTCTGGAATCCAGCTTTAAGAATATACACATATCTTTAGATACACAAGTACTACTATTTGATTATCAAAGATGCTTTTCAAATATTCTTAATATTAGTATAATTTAAGTTGAGCCACTTAGACATTTCAAAATGGTTGAAAGCACACAATTATATTCTCCCAAATTCAAGAGTTATGGCCATAGGCTCTCTATACCAGCTTAGGTGCAAGGTCAGTAATATATCTTCATCATTTTTCTCATCATAGAAGACAGGTGCAGCTACCACAAAGAGAGGTCATCCCAAATTTATGATTCTTGAGCCTCCTCTTCCTCCCCAGAGAAAATTCCAACTTGCATAAAATGCACAGTGAACATGAACAACATATATTAACTTTTATTACAACTGTATTTTTTTCTGACAATAAATAACTGGCAAACTTCTGACTGTGGAGTTTACCTGTTGATAGAAGGCAACAGAAAAACCTTTTCATGTCAGTGTTTTTGTTTCCTGAAGGGTTTGTATTAAAATGGTAATGTGTTGCATCTCTGCAGCACATATCAAATTTACATTCCACTATTTAATTTCAGCTGCTAGGAAGAATTTTCCAGACCTTTGTTTTTACTTAGACTCATTAAATCATTGTAATTGCATTTTATATCAGTCAAATACTAGTGTTAATCAATATTTGAAAATTTAGAATGGGCATTAAATGCTGCTGCTGCAAGCTTATTTGATATCTTAAAAAAATAAAGATATAAAGTTGGTTTTTTTGCTCCTTCATGTTCTCTGTAGCACCACAGCATTTTTAAAATCAAGGATTGAGGAAAGAACAGGCTATTAACCAGAGTCTACATGACTGATTCGAGCAAAGCTTCAGTCACATTGGAATATATAGCTAAGTATGTTGGGCCATTTATATTTTGATGGTTTCAAAAGATATAACCATAAAATCATTATGGCAAATATAATTTACAAAGCTTATGCAGGCCAAATAATATCACATTAAAGTACCAAAATTCCACAGTATAATGAATATTACAGTAACACGAATTTAAGAGAGAAGAAAGTTTTTTTGATTTTTGACTTTTCAGATAGCCCTCAAGACAGCCAGTTATCTGAAGTAATAAAATCAAGTTAATAGAAAAAAAAAATCCTTTAAATGTTCCAATGGAAAAATAGAATATAAAAGTTAAAGCAAGCCAACTCCTAATGCTAATTATTCTACGACTACTGCAAATCCTTTGCTCTTATTCATACATAACAATTATTTTTGTACTACCCTTATAAGAGTATCATTTTATATAAGTTGTTGACAAGATTTTGAAAAGTCTACTATCTTTTTAACAATATTTAAAATTTATGTGGTGTTCAGATTTAAAGGACTATGAGTTGAGAATTAATGTACATTTGAGAACCTCTTCTTTCAATTCTTTACTTTGAATTCTTAATGGCAGTTTACATTCCATAAATCAGAAACTTCTAATACAGATTACTGGAATATCAGGTGAATAAACGCGGGTTTATTTCTTATATTTCCACAGCAAAAGTTTGCTACAATTTTCTGGCAAGTGGACAAATTTTACAAAGCCAGAGATCTCGTTATCCTAGGTGAATGTCAGTATTCCTCTTCCACCAAACACTGTGATTGCTCCAAGCCAGGAGCATGAACAGCTGAATAAGACATGACATTATTTTGGTCCTCGGCTGTGAACATGAACGTGCAAGAAGTCTGACATAAAAGTTGTCAGCTGCTAGTACTTCTACAGGGGCCAAAACCAGCAGCTGAGGATTAGCAAAATGAAGGGCAGCTCTAGCTCCACCATTCTTAAGATGCTGCAGTTGCTGGAAGTACAGCACCTCAGAAGAATGTAGACTCTGCTTATTAAAAAGTTCAGTTCACACATTGTCTGTTGGCTGGATATCCTGCACAGGGCTTTTCTTACCAGAAACACAATTACGCACCTATAACAGCCTTTAATATTGGAGAAAGAAACAAGTGTGAACATACATTCATTTTAAAGAGACAAATGGAAAATTAGATATGGTCCAGAAAGTACAGTGCTAGGAGCATTTCATACACACATGCAAACAAAAAAGGCCAGCCAGGCTGCAATTAGGAGAAATCCTTCCTGTCCTTTTTACTTCTTCCTCTATAAATATCATGTATCCTTTGCTTATTTTCCATGTAGACAAAATTCATCTGCACTATGAATAGAATGACCTTTCAGAGGGAAGGAGAAGGTGATTTTGTCATGTGAGCAAAGTGCATGAATGTCACAAAGAAAATGTAGAAAAATGAGACAGACTTTAGAATGGCATTGCATTTAAATATTTCCCTACACAGGATCTATATCAAGCAGGATTTGCATCACAGCCAGACCTCCTGCCCTCAGAAACAGAAGGTCACAGATTTGTACCATACCCACATCCCGTGCCTATAAAAGACACCTGTTATAGCTTTTCAAGAAGAGTTAATCAATGACAGTTTATAGTAACTCCTTTTTAGGCAGTGACCTGACTTTCCTGCCGGCCATTACTGCTTGCTTTAGTCTAATGGGAACTTCCAGAAGGGAGCAAAGCCCTGTCCCAGCTGCCAGTTCATATCAGTTGGATGTTTTGTGGCATTATAGCTCGCCTGCCAGCTGTGTTGTGTCATGGTTCTCAAAGTCACAGCTAGTACAGACACTGGAGGCCACTGCTCTGCTCTCCACATAAAGAGCACACAAAGCACAGAGGCAGAGCTTCCTGCATGGTGGGCATTCTGGGACGCCTGTTTTCCATCTCCCCTTGGCCTGGAAGGAGTTCAATCCAGAGCTGCTGATCCCCTGCCAGAAAGAGGATTAAGCAGCAACGGGACTGAAGGAAGCATCAGGGAGAGAAGTGTGTATCGTGGGAGCAGGAATGAGAAGGCAAGGTACGTCTGTCAGCAGCTCGGAGACAGAAGGAGCTGCTGATGGCACTGCAGTGGCTCAGTGCCCAGCCCCACGCCAAGGGCAGTGAGGCTGGAAAGTGCCAAGTACTGATGTGAAAGTTTAGCACCCAAGCAAAAGGGCAAGTGGGACATTTCAGCATTCCCACTCAGCTTTGGGTGACCCCTCCCAGCACAAGTCAGCACTGTTCTGAACAACATTTGTTCGGAAAGTGTTGCAATGGGGCTCTCCCAAGGAGTTGTGTGCCATTTTAGGAGTCTTGCACAAGCTACCTCCCTTGCTTTGGTGCTACATGCTGGTGTATATATATATACATATGTATATATATATATATATATACACATACATCTATGTACACTTTTTTCATGTTCACTTCAAAAGGAATAGCAATACTGTTCAAAATGAACAGTACTACAAATTCAAGGTGTTTAGGAACTAATGTAGCCCCAAAATACAAACCTCTTATTGCTGTCATTATATTAAACCAAGATGTCTTGCATCTATTTGAAACCAGTATTTAACCTCTGAGATGTAAAAGTACAAAACACATGTCAATAATAATGATTTTTCAATTTTGCTACTATGTTTCAATCAAGGGAGTTTGGTGTATTCTCACAGATTCTACTGTCTTCACTGGGTGGTGAACTCAGGAAACAAAGACAACCAGTCGCTGCTGCTACTCAAAGACAAATCACTGCAAGAAGCAGTTTCTCATGTATCTACTGCACTCACTGCTTTCTAAATTTCAGATATCAAAAGAGTAACGATATTCTAATCTTCGCCAGAACACTTTCAGTTAATTCTTTGATTAAAAACTAATCTGCTGAAATGAAGAATCAATGCAAAGATTTAACATAGGTTAGTAAAAACTGAAACAATTCAACCTATTCATCAAAGCCCATACATCAAAGCCAGTTCAAGCCCATACATCAAAAATTATCAGTACTACAGAAAGCGTGGGAAAACAAATTTAAAAATGTCTTATGACATTAAGGAAATGGACATATTTAGTGAAGGGGATCTTTATCAAAGCCATTTCCTAAAAAAACCACCCCTTTGCTGTTCGTAGCAATACTGAATGCTTTTTGTTCCTTGGGTTGCACTCCTCCCGTGTGTAGTGAAAAAGGGAGATAAATCAGACTGCCCAAGTTCTACCTTCCTCCACCAGCCTTAGAACTACTATTCTGTTAATGAAATTATTCAGTATCTAGAAAAATAAACCAGATAAAGTTACAAACTGGAAAACTCAACTACTGCATTCAGCTCATATTTAAAATCTACTATGTTCTAGCATAACAACTATTTCGTTTTGGCATAAATTGCTATAGTTTCAAAGAGTTTCCCCCCACTTCAGTCACAGAAAAATACAAAGGTAAAATTCCAGTCCCTCATTTGTTACCAATTAACAAGTAAATCTACAATTTTCTGTAAGTTAATAAATAAATTTATGGTTTTTTCTCATTCATTCTCCATTTGCCACTTAATTCTTGTCAGTAAATTGTCCTTATTCCCTGCTGTACATGTCAGTTACAGTACAGTTCCTTTCCAAGAAACAACTATAAACTTAAACTGGGGTAAGAGGGTTTAAAAAAGAGGATTGAGTAAAATAAATGTAAATTTACCAGCCCTTCTGGCTGTGATCTTGGAGCCATGCCGCAGTAAACGAATGCACACTTCCTTGTTGCAGTGGTTAACCATCCGCAAATGAATGCTTCTCTTGGTTTGGATTTTTACAAGACATTTCACCATGTTGACTATTAATTCCTCTTCTCAAAGTCTTGTAAAAGCTCTAGCCATACCAGCTTTGACCTTTTATTAAGTTCCCACTGAGTTTTAAAAGACTAACACACAGGTTGCTCTCAATGAATCAAATGACAAGCTTCTAACATGGCCAACAAAAATATCCCAGCAGGGAACAGAACCAGGGGTTATTTTTAAACATTTCCAAATGCCTCATAATGTACAATACAAACTTTCACAGCACCCCTCTCAGTTAGCAGTTGCTAGCATAACAGCTGAACCACACACAGAGGCATAAAAATATCTAAGGCACCAAAACATAGTGCAGTTAAAAAAGAGGCCAGCATCCATAATCCCATTATTTTTCTAAAATGCTTTAATGTGCCAGTAATGTCAGTTCCCCATCACTGCCTGGAAATTATTTGTAAAATATGTAAATACAATGGAAAAATCCCATGCTGTGCTTACAAATCTTACCCACAAAGCAAACCAGTGAGACCAAAATACATTAATTTCTAGCCTAGAATAAGAACCTGACCTGCCCATTTAAAAGAAGAACAGAGAATTTCTAAGACTGGGAAAAAAATTTCTCTCTTTACGTATGAGCTCCAGCTCCCGCTTGAGGACAGATTCTCCCTGGACAGAAAGAAATGTTGTTTCAGAAGGCTGGGCACTTCCCTGTTCCTGCCCAGCAGAGATATACACGTTCCCAAAAATGCACGATGCACCTATGCTGGCTGCTGATAACTTGCTCCAGCTGGGAGCTGGAAGGCAACCATTCGCATAACATCACACCAAAGCCACAGAGAAGAGATAAACTGGAAGGAGTGTACTGGTGGGGATGCAGTCTCTCACTTCCCAGAGAACTCATCTGTAATGTTTATGACACTGTACTACCTGAATCCTCATTATCTGACATCCTTGTTCTCTTTGTACCAAAAAATCAGTGATGTGTATGCAAATATGTGGGAAAGAGAGCGGCAGGGGAGGGAGTCCTGCAAATGTCTATTTTACACCCAGCTGTTTCTCTCATAAAAGACATCTGCTTCAATGAAGCTTTTTGGAAAGCATTTTTATGATGGCTCCTTTTTCTTACACAGCCTGTATAGTAGAAATATCCAGCAGAGGTCCTGTTTTCTTCCTCTGCCAGAGCAAAGACTTCTCTCTTACTTTCCTTCTCTGCAAACACTTTTTTGTGGGTGTGAGGAAAGATCAAGTACCCGTTTGCTTCCTATCTCCATTTTTTCATCCCTTCAAAAATAAGATTCTGTCTTCTTTTCTCATTTTTATTCTCATAACTGTCATAAGAGCCAAAACAGGATCATTAAATCCTAACTAAAAGGGATTGACTCTTCATTGTGTACACAGCTACAAAAACTGGAAAGCATGAATTTTTACAAAAATCTAACCACCAATGTCTTCAATGCATAAAGGAAATTTTGCTTATATCCAAACTATATCTTCTCAGGCATAATGTGAGGCCACTTTCTCTTGTCTATTATTTATTACCTGGGAGACAAGACTAATCCTCACCTGGCTGCACACTCCTTTCAGGGAGTTGTAGAGACTAGTAAGGTCACCCCAAGCCTCCTCAAGACTAAACAACCCCAGGTCCTCAAAGTGCTCCTCACAGGACTTGGGCTCCAGATCCTTCACTCACACCAGTGCCCTTCTCTGGACATTCTCCAGCCTCTCAATGGCATTCTTGCAATGACAGACCCAGAACAGAACTGAGAATTTGAGGTGCAGCCTCACCAGCACTGAGCATAGCTCAGTTCTTGCTCCATGTGTAGTTGAACACATTATGTTTCTTGCAGTCCTGCTATACAGATTCTGTGGCTGCCTTCTTTTACTGTCTGATTTGGTGAGACAGAATATTGCCTTTGCAGATGCAAGTCCATTGTCTCCAGATTTTCTAGCACCAGATGCTATCACAGCTTCACCTTTTTGAGTAGACTATTTTTTTAATAAAGGCAATACCATACCTCTCCAGTCACAGGATATTAATGTAGTTTCGACAAAGTAATGAAAGCTTCTTTTTGGTCACCTGATACTTCTGTGCTGAGATTTCATGCATGAATTATTCATCTGATAACACTGACTTTTGCCTTTTAACAACAAAATGAAAGTATGCTTCACTGGGCTGAGACATATACAGAGATACCAAGCACACTAAAAGCAGTCTCCCAAGGTAGTTGTGTCAGTCTCAGGGCTGTATGCCTCCCCTCTCCCCACCTCCTGCTCATGCCCCTACCCCAACACAGGATCTTGGTTGACTCTCTTGATGATCCAGTCAATAGTTGAGTCAGGCAATAATAGGAAACTGCACAGTTAAGGGGTTTTTGTTTGGTTTTGGGTTTTTTGTTGTAATTTGGTTTGCTGTTGTTACTGGGTTTAGTTTGGTTTTGTTGTTTTGAATTTATTTTATTTACTTTTTTATTTGGTCGGGTTTTGGGTTTTTTGGTTTATTTTTTGTTTATTTTTGGGATTCTTTTATGGGTTTTTTTTGTTTTCTTGTTTTTGTTTTTGGTTTTTTTTTTGGATGTTGGTTTATTTTTTAACTCCTTCTCTTAGTTCACACTGTTGTGATTAGTGCTGATGCAAGGGAGAAGGTGGGAACCCACAGAAGTGGATGTTGGGAAGAGAGCCAGCATCACTGTCGAAGAGCTTTGAGATCAGTTCAAGCTGCAATTTGATAATATTGCCAAGTTTTATGCAGGAAAAGACTGTAAAAGTCTAAATACTGTTAACTTAGCATCTGGTGATATTTAACAACATATAAAATATGCAGGTAATACCACCAGCAAATATGTCTATTAGCTCATCATAGTAACAACAATCTGTCTGACTGAAAGGAAATGTAATTTTCAAACTTACGTAACACAAACATTTAAAACAAGCACTGTCGGGTGAGCACATAGCAATAAGTCACCAGTTTTACAGGATACAGAACAAGCTGTTGTTGCTCTGCAGCGGTGACAACTGCCCAGAGGAAGCACAGCCGTGGCATTTGGCTGCTAGAAAGCAAATTCTCAGTTAAAAAAAACAGCTGCTACTACTAATTGTAATAAAGTACGAACACGGACAATGTAATTCACCCTGTACTTGCTACATTCAGTGTCCAAACTCTGAACAAAACATGTTCATACAACTCCTATAAAATAAAATTAGGACATACTCCCATGAAAAGGAAGATACTCACTCAGCTTTTTTCTGGTTTTCATTGACTAGAACAAAGCAACAGCAAATATTGTATTTCCCAACCTCTGAAACAATTACCTCACTACATCTCAAGCAAGAACTAGTGTCAGATTTTGTTTGGTTGGCTTCCTTTTTATTAGGACACAGGCAATTATCCCTATTTAAGCTGGCAATGGTGTTCATGTCATTCTTTGTAGTGACTGTATCTCAAAAAGAAAAGTGTTTAATGTGATATTACAAATATCAAGAAATAAAGAAATACATGCAAAACATTGCTATACAGAATAAATTCAGACTTATCTTCCAATCATGTCCCATTTTGTCAAAGAAGATAAATGAAAGATTTTTCCCAGCTGATCTGCAAATAATGTCTTTTTTTTTTTTTTGTCAAAGAAATTAAATTGGCAGACTAAAGCAGAAAGAAGGAAATATGAAAGTAGAGAATCAAGAAAAACAAAACATCCAGCAGTAAACAGCCAGTTTTCACTCCTGAATGACTGCTGACACTTTTCAGAAAAAGGTGCCGCCTTGAGACTATTTATTTTCTAAGATCCTTTTGCCTGACAGTTTAAAAGATTTTTTGAAACAGAAATCAGATAGCAGTAACTTTCCTCACCATATATCTCTCATGTCATAATATTCCTTCATCCTATTCCCTAGTCCTAATGCACTGCTTCTTGAGATAGTGATCATTACTGGGTATGACATATGGAGGTTTAATGATTAGGAATACCTAATGAAAAAGGAATACCTAATGAAAATGAAAATTATTAATTTTTTTCCATATCCCTGAGTCAGTATCACATCTTTTCCCATATGCTTTGTAATGAATATCAGCGGGAATTGGGTAAGTGACTCACCTTCATCTGAAGGAACCTCTTCCTCCTCACAGGGAGAAGGAAGGAGAGGCTGCAGAGGTTCCATGTTGATTATGAGTTGCTTGTTCAAGGATGGAGAGCTGCGACTCTGGGTGATGCTCGTTCTAAAAGAATGGGGAAAACAGGGTCAGTTTGCTTACTGGAAATAGCTGCAGTCCAATAGGTCTCATCTCAGAATCATTTTGCATAAATTACTAGGCCTTGAGCTGTTGTAAAAAGCTCTACACATTGAATGCTGCTTTCAGCTGTGTTGTGTTGCACCCTCCACAGATGTAAACATTTCAACATCTGAAGTGTGAGAGAGGTTTTGTCCAGATCTAGCTCCTTTACACTGCCTGACTTCCTTTTGTCTCAGGCAGGATTTCAGTGGGTTACTCCTCTCCACAGTGCACAGCAAACACTAATATTTGGATTCAAGGAAGGGAAAAGTTGTTCCATTGCCTCCAGAAGTGGATAAAGGATTTGTTACAGTTTGAGCACTGAGGATCAAAGACTAAAGCAGGAACAACTGTATGCCTGTGGTTTACAGATAGAGAGTGCTCTCACTCGTGCCCACGCACCCCAGATGCTGCCTCTACACCATGCCTCCCAGCACTCACACTGGCTTTCTTTCTTTCTTTTCTTCACTCTAAGAGGCTTTCCTGGTAGCAGGTGTTGAATATGCTCTGGAAAGTTTTAGGAATGCTGCTGATTTTCTTCAGTCATTATGCTTATTAGCCTAAAAATATATTACTGAGAATATAAAATGGCTCTTTTGAATATGTTATCTAGAATTTATATGATACAGGCCTGAAGCAAGTGCCCTGCAGTAAATCTTAACCATTATATTATAAAATATTTACTTTGACAAAAGCAAAGAGGAAATGGAAGAGTATCCTACTTAACCTCACATGGTATATTGATACAGTGCAGAAGTTTCACAAAATGTATTTCAAGTCTGCACAAAAGGCTCAACTTAAAATTCCACATAAACAAACTGAACAAAGAACCTATTGCAAGTCAGAAGATGGAACTCTGTGTTGCTGAAGGTTTAGGTAAACTTGGGACACAGGTGTACAACTCTTAACCCACACTACCTGTCAGTAAATATTCTGTGGGAATAAACAAGCTTTCTTGCTCAATTGACATGATTTCATGTGCCATAACACATGCCCAAAGATATTTATATTCTTATTTGTATTCTCTGATAACTATTTTGTTTAAATTTTCACTAACCACAGAGAGTTTTCACTCAGAATATTATAATTATAGTCACTCCAACCCAATGGTAAATCCATAGGCTTTTTATGCAGTCCTTGAACCTTTGTTCTTGTTGTAAAAAGCTCTCAAACAACTCCCAAAATATAAGTTGTGCCTGGGACCACCCACAGGCTTCTAATCCATATTTATTTACAAAGATCCCTCCTTCAGGCATGCCCTGGAAAAAAACATGAAATCATCATTTTGTGCTCGGCAGAAGAACTTGCCACTGCATTAATCCTGCATGATGACACAGATTTTCAGTACACAGAGCTTTGAGTGTAATATCCAAACACAGGGGTTTCCTGTAATATCCAAACACAGGGGTTGTGAGCAATACCCTCCTCTCAGCCTCATGTTTCTTTCTTAATGCCACCATGTTACAACTGAATTGACTTTGAGGGTAAGAGCACAGGGAGGAAAACCTTTATATAGATATAGAGATATATAGCTATACAGATATATAGATATATAGATGCATTGATATATAGATATATGTTTAGGTTCAAATATTTTTTTCTGAATGTTTTGCTTCTGATGAATGATGAAAAGCCATCATTTCCTATCCCCAAATCCTCTTTCACAAAGAAACTTTTTAAAAACATACCCTTTTTTTGAGCTGAAAAATTGCTATATTTTTTGCCTGCTTGTGCTTTTAGAAGGATCAGCTATCTCTGTCTCCCATTTCACAACCTGAGCTATAAAAGCACCTGAAATCATAATATTCCTTAGTCTTTCTAAGAAACTGAACTTGGATCTTCCATAATATTATAATTGCAAACTTTTTCAGAAGGTTAATGATAAAAGAGATACATTGTTATTTATGGATGTTAAATCCATATGATGTTGCTTTATAAATTTATTTGTTCTCTGATCTGCTTCTTTATGTACACTAACTTTTAAATTATGTGTTTAAAATACTTTTAATTATAGAAATCAAAGAAAAGCAAAATACAAGATAAAAAATAAATGTGTGAAAATATTTTATTATCCTGGAACAAAGAAACCTCTTGGATAGTAGGCAATAAGCTATTTCCTAAAGTGAGCAACTATTCTCATTTAATATGCATTTGTGTGCCCAAGTACTTTATACTGCCTCAGTGATGCACCTATATTCCACCTTCTGTGTTATCATTTAGCATATTCTAGACCTTCAATTACCTCATTTTAAAACGTAATCTGGAAAAACATGTTTGAAAGCATGCCTGCATGGCCTAACTATTAATTACATAGTGTGACTGGACAGCATAATATAAATATTTACTGCAAATATATTCCCATCTTTTAGTAAAGACAATCTACTTTTTTCCAAAATATAGACAGAATAGCAAGATTCAATTAAAAGTAAAGAATGTGTATTCCCCCCAAACATGAAATCTCAGCAAAAAAGGGAATATGGCTGTAGAATATTCAGACTGTTAAGTAATCTGTTTTTAAAAACAGTTGAAAAGAGTTTTCCCTGATGGCCTCCTTCTTTTCTGAAGAGCTTTCTCCAGGTTCTTAGGAGTTTTTACTGTCACTACAATGAGTGATAAGGACCCGACAGCATTAGAAACCAAGAACTTACAGAATCAAACAAAATCTAGGAATGAAACTAGAGTGTACTTTTCTGTCAGGATCATGTAGTAACAGCTTATGCTAGCACACAAAAAATAACATAGGTTATCAATCTGACTGATTATTTAAACTCAGCTTCAAAGCAGCACAGATTAGGTTCTCCTTTATAGGAGACATTTGTCTGAATTTTGAGACATTGTCAGACACCTAAGGCTTGCACGCATAATTGTGGAAGCTCAGAATGAGGGAGAGCACTTCTGTAGAAAGCAATAATCCTCCCTAGACCTAAACTTCAATACTGAATGTCAAGACATACCTGTGAACTTCAGGAGGTTCCCTCTGGATTTTAGAGCTTGCCTCCACAACTTCTTTGGCTACTTTTCCACTGCATTGAAAGATGAAAGGAATATTCAAGTAAATACTAAGATACATGCCAAGAACTACATAAATGTAGAAAATCAAGTTACATTTAAAAAAAAAATAAAATAAAGGGGGAAAAAATTGCAATAAAGTGCATAAATAATGTTCTAGAATAAAATTGTGCTGACTACTTGCCCACAAAGCTACCACAAAAAAGGCAGCTTTTTGTAGTAGAACACCATGGGTTGAACTGGACTATCTATCTCACACCTGGTTCAGAGCTGCCCAGCTGCAGGGGGCATAAAATCTCAGCACTGGCCACACATCCTAATTTTTACAGAAGAGGCACCAAAAGTGGAGCTATCTGCTGGCGGAACTACTCTTGACAGAAGTGTCTGTGAAAGCTCCTGCTTAATTTTTGAGTGACACTAGAAAAGGCAACAGGAAGATTTTCAGATCTTGACATCAGCTAGGCATGAACAGACCCTCCAGCAGTAACAACCCTGAATTTTCCATGACTAATTACTTACATTTTCTTACTTCCTGAAATGATTTACTACGAATAAGAAACAGCAAACACCCACCTATATCGAAATCTACTGCCTTTAAAAAATATCTTGCTGCTGGACATTGTCTTGATCTGACTGGATTTTGCATACCTTGAAAAAAAATAACAGAGGCTGTCACCTTTTCGAGGACATGATAAGCAAAAATGAACAAGGCAAAATACAAGCTTTGTTATTTTTATACCATAAAGTAATTTTCAAAAAATGAGCTTTTCAATTTTTAAGGCCTTTATACAAAAAATGAAGCACACATAAAATCATTCAGACAGCATAGAATGACTGAACATGGAACAAGTGATTGTCATGAGAACAAGAAAATTAAATGCAGACACTTGCTGCATCTCTATGAATTTTCATTCCCATGAAAGGATGAAGGAAAGACCATGGTATATCAAAGACTGAGACGTGTGTCTTAACACCAGCTTGTTTTGGGAAAATCTGGCTATTTCTGCTTTTCCACTAGGAAAACAAAGAAATAATAAAGACAACAACTTGTCTGCTGAAGTAGGTTCTTCTCCAATATCTCTATTCAGTCAATTCTTATTCTCTATTCTTAGTAGCCTACATCATACCCCACTGTTTCTCTGTATTCAACAGGTACACAGCAACCTTTTATCTTTATTACAAAGACCATGGAAGAGGACCTCACATGCCATTTCCTTGATGGTCTCTTGAAAAATGGCAAATTGATTTTGAACAGTCATCTCTAATTCCCAGACCCTAGTAAACAACTGTCAATAACAATAACAATTATTAGTATCTACTTGAATAATTGCAACAGTGACTCCTGAACCTGGATCAAGATAGGACTAAAGCTCTGTTTTTCAAAACATGTAGTGTTTTGAAAACATGACCTTCCCTTAAATTCCAAATCTCAAACTCTTCTAGGAAGAGGAGAGGACCAAATTTAATTAAGGCAAAGTGTCAATGATGTGAATTATTTTCACGGTCTGACTATGTCTGTTTGAATCTTATTCAAATATCTTGTTGGTATTATATAGAACTTAAACAAAAGAGAATTATCAAATGTTGCTAAATAACAGAGCCCCCACTGCCCAACTCTATTTCTCTGAAATGTGTGAAAACATTTCCTCTTTCAAAACTATGATTTTTAGGCTTTACTTATAGATGATTTTCACTTCACTTGCATGTTTGAAGCATTACTGTTATTTTTCTGCACTCTGAATATTAAACATTACAATTTTCCAATCTATTGTTCACATCCCTATCTGTTGAATAACATTTCCAATCTTCATTTTATTAAAGAAGTCCTCTTGAAAGACCCACCAAAACTGAAACAGGTGTGTGTAACTTTAAGCAATCATTGTTAAGGAATAATTCCATTCCATAAAATAATTTGGGAAGTAGAAAAACAGATGAGAGAAACAACATTGAACAACCAAGGTCAGCGAATGGTGAGAGGGAGGAGGTGCTCCAGGTATTGGAGCAGATTCCACAAATGGAGAAAACTGTGGGCAAGGAGTCTGTCCTGCTGCAGCCAAATACAGAGCAGATATCCACCCCACAGCCCAAGGAAGAGCCTGCAGCAGGCCAGCGTGCTCTGAAGGAATGGAGAGCTCACACACGAGCTGGCTCCAGCATTGTGGCCCATGGAGGGGAACACAAGATACAGCAGGTTTGTCCGGAAGGACTGCAAGCCCTTGGAAAGGGCCCATGCTTGAGGAGTTCATGAAGGAGACTGGAGCACAGGAAGAGTATAAGAAGGAAGGAGCAGCAGAGAGGAGCTACAATCTCCATTCCCCGTCTCCCTGAGCTGCTCAGGACAAGGAGGACATAAAGGAGTCAGAAAGGAAGGAGTAAAGGTGATCCTGGAATGAAACAGGGGAAGGGTGGTTTTATTTCTGTCTCTGTTGACAAATTGAAATAGAGTGAAAAGGTTAAAAGGAAATTAAATTAAATTTCTCTAATTCAGGCCTGGTTTGCTGTGGCAGTAATTGATAAGCAATCTTTCTATCTTTATCCTAAGCTATAAGGTATTTTATCATACCTTTTCCGCTTGACCCGCTGATTAGAGGGAGTGAAAGGGCAGCTGGGTAGGCATCTGGCATTTAGACAAGATCAAACCCCCTAAACCATGTATCTGTGACCAAAACCCAAATAGTTAATATTACTGCCATTTCACAACAAGAACAGAGAGGTGATA
This sequence comes from Zonotrichia leucophrys gambelii, assembly GCF_028769735.1. Lineage (NCBI taxonomy): Eukaryota > Metazoa > Chordata > Aves > Passeriformes > Passerellidae > Zonotrichia > Zonotrichia leucophrys. The sequence goes on from NC_088200.1 coordinate 48,270,238, forward strand.
TTCCTGTGAACCACCCCGACACATTTTTACATTGAGCTAATTTCTACTCTAAGTAATTTGTTTTCTTTACGGGGAAATCACCTCCTATTCCCAATTTATTTCCTGTAACATAAAATGAAACTACTCAAACACCATGCAGTATTTTCCTACTTAAATCTACTTAAAACAGAAAAGTCAAATTAGTCTTTATTTATAGACTATATTTAGGGTTGATATAGTCTCAAGCGCAGTAAATGTTGACATAGAGAATTAACAAATGCATTTTGCCAGTTCCTACTTCCTGTTTCTTTTTTTCTATCCAATTGAATATATCAGTTGGAGAGATTATATACTATTGTATCACTGTTGAAACTAAAGGGAGTCACTTCTCCAAATTAAAGCAGGTCATTAACATTCAGGTTAGAAGATATATTTTTCCTACTTCTTTTTTATTTGCCCTTACAGCAGCCCCCTGGCTGTGTGCCAACACAGAAACAGTAATATTTATAAAATATGTGAGAGCCTGTAAAGAAACACTAAGTAGCAAGAATAAAAGCTACATGCCTAGAGGGAAGCATGAATAAACAGACCTAACAAAGTCAGGGAAGGGCAGAAAAATGCAGAGGAGTTTTTTATGAGGAATTATTAATAGGGTGTCTTTCAGGGAGTAAGGAGGGAGATACTACTTTTATTTTTTGTCACTTTACAAGCTTTTTATGTATAACAACATCACAGGTATCTTTCAAAATGCATCTAAGAAGATTTTCTTTTCTTCCTTAAATCATTAAAGAGAACTGTTTATTTTTCAATCAACTCTTACTAAGCCTTGCATTTCAAGCAGAACAATTGCCTCCTGGCACAAGAGCCCAGAGAATCAAGAATGACAGATTTTTTTCCCTTCATTCTCAAGATATTCTACAGCTGGGTTAAGATTAACAGCTATGTTCCCAGACACAAGTGCAGTACTCTGTCCATCCAATATCTCACTACAGAGCAGCAAAAGCATTGTGCTGGAGCCAAAACCCTCCTGTCTCATTTATATTTTAAACAATTTCTAATACTGGCTTGAAGTGAAATAATATTTCCCATTAACTTGCGTATTTTCTGTTTACATTTTGCCTTCTGTTAATTAAATGGAACATTTCACAATGAACAAACCTCCACTCACACACTTTTTTTTTTTAACTTTCATTATAGATAATGACTTCAGGTGAACATACTTGTAAAAAGCCTGGTTCTCCACCCCACACTTCCAAAGATGCTTGCAGGCTGCTGGTGTAGAGGTATGGAATGCCAGCACAGCCTTCTTCTAAATGCAAGGAAAAGAAAGCAAATGAAAGAAGTGAAAATGTTGAATTCTCAATGCCTGAAATAGCTCTCTCTACCTGATGGCATCACCTTTACCCAGATACATGGAAGACCAAATTTTCCTGTATAGTGTAAATCTGTGGCTCACCCATAGATGCGCAATCCACACACAGCTGATATTTAAACAGCCCAGGCAATTTTTTCAGAGAAAAGGAGATGCTTCAAGGGGGGAAGGAAGAGCATATGTACAAGTGGCCTTTAAAACAACTGTATAACTGGTCAAAATTGAATGAGGGAAAACCCTGAGTTCAATATTCTTTGCTGCACTACTTACCACCCACCTCTCCCTCCTCTCTACCATTTCATATCCTACCATCAAAACCTCCTTGCAACCACATGAGCAGTCGTGGTACCTCCGGCATTATTTCCTTCCTTCATTTTTTTTCCTCATCTCCATTCAAAACCATAACCTTTAGGCTATATCACTCTGATATAGGGAAATTACTGATGTAGGCAAGCCTCTAGGATTTCAATGACAACAGCCCAGTGATAGGACCTAATTATATGAGACACACTCTAACCTTTTCATCTCACCAAAATTTGAGGGTGGGACTGTAATTAGCAGAAAAATGCCTCAAATTGATTCAGGTATCAATGCTTACTTGAGTTTGCAATCATATACAGACATCTTCTATACTTTAGAGTAGGTGAGTGCAACTTTAGCACTTAAAAATACATTAAAACTTAACTCCAAAGGCATCCAAAACCATGAACAATCCACTTAGCTCAGTGTGAATATTAAGTGAGAAATGTCTCAACCCTTTGCAAATTGGACATTTTTAAAAAAATTACTCACATTCATTCATATTCTATATTTTAGTTACAATATTAAGTACAATTATTGATTTAGTAGTTTATTTAAAAACATATGCTATGCCTCATACAATCTTAGTCAAGTACAGAAGTTCTGTAAAAATATTAAACACAACCTCTTTCTGAGCTCCAAACACATAAAATGTCTTCCCTTCAAATTTCAGCTTATAGACATCACACCTAGAAAGAGAAAAAAATTTAAGTATAGGAAACAAAGATAAATCTATGAGTAAGAAAAGTAACTAGCATGTAAATTTTCCTGATTAACAAAGTCAAGCAGGCAATCAAATGACAAAAGCCCTCTACAGACCTTACAAGATTTAGGATAAAATTATTTAATAGTTTAAATTTTTTGAGAGGATAAGTCCAGAGTTTTTCTGTTACATCCTTATGTATCTTCAAGGAGTTAACTTTGTCTGCTGGAAAGTGAAGAGAAAATCAAAGGTAGACAGAAACTTATATTTATATTATATTTACTGCACAGTTTGTAATTCCTCTTACATCTTAAAATCTTACAATGTCTATTGTAATTGAGTTGAGGGAAAGATAATATTCTTTTCTCTATACTCATTTATGAGGCTTCACATCACATGTCTTAGTAACAGAGTACAACAAGAAGAAAAAGATCATGTTTAGCAGTATTTGTTATAGACAGGCTTTTTGAGTTGCAAAATTTATATCAAAATTTAATTTAATCAAGGTTAAGTGCTCAATCTTCATATGGAATAACAGTGAACCACAAAAAGGTAATGCCATGCCTCTGCTTAAATTGTAATGGAAATTTTGTCATTACCGGAGTTAAAATGGAGCCACTGCTGTTTCTGACAAATTTCCCTAAGGGTTTTGGATGTCAGAGTTGAAACAAGAATAATCTTGGAGGCAAGGACAATGCTATACCTGAAACTTTACAACAAGAGTTTTCCTTTTACATGAGAAAGCAAAAAATCATTGAGAAAGCTTTTACATTGAAAATAAAATCTCAAATACAAATCTGGTTTTTTTTATTGTGTAGCGCAAATTTCAGCTAAAATTATTTACAGCTACTAGCACTCACTTCCAGGCCTCTGAAATGGAAGAAGCAGAGCATAGTGTTCAGACAAAACTCACCAGACTGCCTTTCAGCCTCTATTGTAACACTGAGAGTTTATTGGCTCCTCCTCCATCGCTGCTTTATTTTTTATCTGGTTTACATATTAATGCACTTAATAAGTATTCCTGGATGGCCCAGAGGATGCATTACCCTCAAGTGAGATGAGCAGCTAAATGCTGTGAGATTCATGTCCCACAGCATGGTGGGCACCTGCTTGGCAAGGGCTACTCTCTCCTCAGTGTGCCATAGACTGACATTACTGTTATGCTTTTCTTGTGCCAAAACCACAAACCACTGATGTACTGCGACCACAGCCACCTGCAATTAACCCTGGGGAAATTGTACTGTAAACCCATGATTATAAACGGATGGCTGCTGATAGGTGTGTCCCCAGAGCTCCATAGGGAACTCAGCTGTACAGGCAGGACTATGCTGATTTTACACTTCTGAAGATTTCAGGTTATTCAACACTCAGAGAAGTTTCTACAGATATGCAGCAAGGAGCCCAGCTTCATCTTTTTTCCGCCTTCTGCCTGTCTTGATCCCACAAGACAGGCTCAGAGAGACAGAACATTTACAACTGTTGGCATGCATGTAGCAGCAGGGCTAAAATGAGATTATCAGTGTCTAAGCATGACTGGTCACTTTCCACCACACTGCTGAAGGTGTGGCCAGCTGCTCTTAACATCATCTGCAGGAGCTCAGTTTTACCTCTTCCTCAAATGTGGCTGAGTGAGGGTAACAAATTAAGTAAGTCCTGGAGTTCAAATAAGAGCAAAACTGGACTAACCAAAGACAATTGCATAAGTACTCGTTTCTTAAAAAAAGAGACATAAAAAAATAAATTCAAATGCATTCTCACTTCTTTCTCCTCTGTTTACCAAATAAGTTTTTTTATGGTTTCAAATTGAGGGTAATTAAATGAGCAAATTGCAATATTTCTAAAAATCAAATGAAGATTAAGGAGGGCTCTTTGCCAGTAAACCTCACTGGTGACTTACAGATAGCTGAAAAATCAATGTACTCAGTTTCAGCATTTGTAAATAATATTTACTAATAAACTCTGTGGAATAATTTTCACTGGGAGTTCAATGAGACTAAATTGTTATTGTTGTTGTTATTGTTGTAGTTGTAGCTGTTATCTAAAATCCATTAAAACAGAAACATAATGGGGCAGGAAAGGTAATATTCACATGGTTCTCCTTAAAGACAACAAATGCAGGTGAAGATAGTAGGAAGAGAAGACACAGGAGAAGATATATTTATTTATTGAAATATTCTTACATCATATGCTTACCATTTTAATAAATGAATTCTTTTATTACCCTGGAAAACTACAAATCCTGCAGCTGTGAATCCTAAAAATGTAGTTGTCCCGAATGAGTCCTTGAAAGAGAAAAAGAAACATAGCAACATAACTTTCTCCTCATCCAACAAGGTATTTATTACTGATTTATTACTGAGGTACTTCTTACTGATTTTTTACTGATAGCATAAATTGTTACTCCATTCTAGAGTACCTTTATTTTGTTTTCCACTTCAAAACAAATTTGCCTTTAAAATACATACTTCTAAAAGAAAGGACAGCCCTTGAAATAAAGATCTCATTTATTTCTAGGCATTTGAGTAACAATATCTTATTCTTTGTTTTCCTCTACCTGATGACACCAGGGACTCCTCAGGCAGACTTACCAAATTTATTGAAAATGTACTTCTGTGTATGTCCCAGTCTTAAAAGGAGGACTAACTACAAACCAGGGATTCATATCTGCTTCAACACTGATATTTTCTAAGATTTCACAATACATTGTTCCTCTGCAAGGTGTCATGTTGGAAATACTACTGACAGACAGCATTTACTAATACAAACTTCTGTTTTGTACTCACAGACTCCTCAGTACAAACCAGAAGAAATAGCAGTTGCCTTTCAAATAGAAAAGAAAATTCTTAAAATATTGCTCCACTATAAAAGTTCCGGTTTATCATTTTTGATAAATGATTAAGATGAGTTTTGTATTAACTGGATTTTCTATCCATCCCAAGTTCCATACCCTCATCTTGATAAAGATAATCAACTTTATTGTGCCTTATGTCTTAACAATGAAGTAAAGGGGAACAGAAACAGGGATGGTTCTGGAGCAGCAGCCACAGCACCAAAAGGAGCATGTCATAAGGAGTTTCCCAAGGACCTCACTTTGAGGTTCACTTCCAGAAGACAGACAAATTTTCCTAAGGCACGGGTGATGAATTTCTGATTGGCTCCCACACTATAAACCCTGCCTCACAGGTAAAGAAGTAATTCTGAGCCTGTCATGCCTCAGTTTTTGGGATACCTTTTGAAAATCTGCAGTATAGTTTCAAAGTTAAGTTTACTGCATCACTGATTTCACTAAGCTCTGAGCCAGACCCTGTGTTTCACACAGGAGCGCCATTCCTAACAAAGCGTATACAAAATCTTCTGTAGCTTTGTGTTAGAGCTGACTGCTTAAGGATGATCACCACCAGAACAGCTAACTAAACAGTACTGCTGTCCCAGCAGCAGAGACAATACATGAGCCAAAGCAAAAGCAGCAGTAAAAACAAAAAGCAAGTCATTCTAAAAATAAACATCCCAGATGAGACAGATACAACCACGTAATTAAAATGTGCACGTACATGATAATCAGAACTGGTAATTAAGATCACCTTCTTACAGAAGATCACAAAATATCAAGGTGGGAAGTGGGAATGGGAACTGGGTTTTCCTCCCTGAGCATTTGGCTTGCTTTCTTCCTAAGATTTGCATATTTTGATGATGTTTGAAAAACTGATCTGCCATGGACTATCGGTGTTTTGCATTTTCTTGTCAAAATAATGGTGAATCCTGAAAATCTTGGCAAACAAAAAATATTTCATACCTGAACTAATTAAAAGAAACCTTTGCACTAAATGCAAAGAAATTATGGACTATTATCAGAGCTTATGCCATTACAATCTACTAAATTCTCCTGTGATCTTCTTCTTCCTCTGGAGAAACCCTTTTTTTGACTGATGTAGAAATGTTAGCCAGTCAGTGTTCTTCCAAGGCTTAAGCATAATGTGTAGTTCCAGGGCAGCTTTTTTAGAAACTGCTCACTATTTACACCTTGATAAAAACCAGAGCTAAATCAATTCCATCACTAACTTTTAACTAAATGTTAGTAAAAAAGATGTTTTATTAAAAGTTAGTAAAAAGAACTGTTACCTTGCAAGGATGAGGATCAACACCATAAGTTTCCAAAGAATTTGCTTTAAGAAGCAAGTTAAATTCAGCAACAGCTGGGCTCTGACCTCTGCAATTACAAAAGAAAATGGAGTTTGACAGCAAAAAGAAATAGGACAAAAAGACTTATCGACTGGAGAATCTAAAAGCCTAAAGACAGAGGAAAAGAAAGTTTTTACTGACATTCAAACTATTTCAACAATGTTTTGTTTGTAATAAAAAGATAGAAAACTTTTCATATCATTTCTTCTGCTGAATTGTACAGTGCCTGTTGTTTTCAGGTAAATTCTGAGGATTTTTTAAAAATCCTGAGATAACAACAGCAGAATTATCTCATATTTTGAAAGTATTTCTTGTCTTTTGATATACCCTCATGTCAGCCTGATTATGAAATAAACCTCAGCATCTTTTTTCCACAAACTCTTGCTCCCCATTTCATTTAAAAGGATTGCGCAGATTAACAGACATTCCTTCCAGTAAGAATAAACACAGCAATCATATTACACTGCCTACTCAGATGTATGTCTAATTATAGCAGTGCCTGCTACCAATATGATAGCTCAGAATCTGTCAGCATTTCCATTTATACAACCCTATTTTTAGGGTGTCTATAATCAACAGAGAATATACACTAAAGCCTGACATGAGACAAGAAGACTTGGGGTCTAGAGTAAGTTTTATCACATATTTATCCTGATTTATTAATCTCTAACACAGATTTACAATGCCCATTTGGAAGTGAGCTGTCTCAAGTATTATTTCATTTCTGTATCTGTATAACTACAGTACATGATTTTGAAAGACAATACAGTTTTATGATAATGAGCAGTGCCTAGGGCCTTTAGAAAGCCAGACTTCATAAATACTTTCCATGCAAATAATAATCAAAAAAAGTGAAAAGAGCCATTAACAAATTTTCAAGGACCATAGTGATAGTCCTACTTTATTCTGCCCCTGAATTTTTTTGTGAGTCTAGCCTCACATTGCAAATTGTACATAGGAATTGACATTTAATACTACACTGTATATTGTTGTAGCATAATTTCCCTGAAAGCCTGTTACGCCCCTTCAGGTAGAAAACAAGCACTATCATATGATATCCAGCATCTGATCCAAAGTTTAGTTTGACAATTAAAACAACATCTAGCATGCTTGTGGACATCAAATCCTATCTTGAACCTAACAGGATGATGACCTGAGGCAATGTGTCAATAACCATTTCTGTTACAAAGTTTTAAAATTGCTTCTTTTTACTTCACTCTTTATCATGTCCTAGTCAACCCCGTGATATTTCTTGGGCTTCTTCAGTATTGTTTTGACACTACACAACCTTCACTTTATTTCAGACCACATTTTTGTGGATCTTTTACTTCTAAACTAAAATAGATATATATTTTAGAGAAGAAGTGGCCTTCTTTGTCTTTCCTGTTTCAGTCTCTTTCTCACCACTTGCCAGTGGAGAAGAGCATATATTACAAATATTACCAAAAATTACAAATGTGTATTTACACAGCTAATAGTTAAGGAGAAAACAGCACCAAAGCAGCAATCAAAACAAAAATGCTTCTTTTTCCACTCAGTTTTTTGGTAGCCCTACTAAGCTTTTACTCCATTTTAAATACTATTAAATCACAACTTTATGACATCGCAAAGGTAAGACCATAAATGACCCCTAAAAAGACAACAATTTTATTTCATGTACCAGTCAACTGCATTTGACAGAAGTAATTAGCTAGTTTGACCTAAATTTCTTTGAATAGTTATGTTGCATAGTGAAAAGTCAAACAAATAGTTTGCTTCCTTATTAGATATTGGGCCTTACAAAAGCAAAGGATTACAAAACACATTTTTTAATCCACCTCTGTTTGCTGGTACAAAGGATAGTCAATCTTCTGGTTTCAGTGGACCAAAAAGTGACAAGCAGTTTGTAACAATGAGGTTTGGGGAGCTGACATATTGAAATGGGGAAAAAACCTCAACTTGCTATTACTATTAAAGAAACATTCAAGAAAGTATTATCAGGCTCCCTTCCCATACAGCCTCTGCAACTATGATGATTTTGTGTACATCCAGTGAAACAAGCTCTGTGTGGTATTTGGGGAAAAAAAAAAGCCAAAGACATGGACAAATTTGATCTTATCCAATTACATACTAATCAGATGGCTGCAGTGCAAAGCCTTAAAAGAACATCACAAAGCACAAGAGTCAAGGACAATATCAAATGAAAAAATCCTCATTCATCTCTTATCAAAGGATTAACATTTAAGCCTTGATAATATGTTTTTCGTGTGTAACTTAGTAATGAAATTTTTCTTACTAAATAAAAATATAACTGTAACAAATCCTATCATCAACATCAACTTTTTCTTTTATCAGTCACTGTTCTAACATTAGATATGCTTTTGATTTGCCTTGTTAAAAAGCCTTTAAGATTTCTATATGCAACAAACAGCCCTATACAAGAATTTATAGTGTACTCACTTATGCAAGTGTTTTAGAATGGAAAAATGGGGAATATTTAGGCAATACATATTTGCTTTTTTGAAACTCAGTACTCTCAGGAAATTCAGATCTCAGTGCATTTATTGCTGTTGACGTTATTTTCCAGTATTAATTCGGCATTAAGGGAAAGACATATTCCCTTTCTATATGTTGTAGGCACTTCAGCATCCATCTGTTGCATGGCAAAAATATTGAACAGGACAAAAAAAAAGAAACTGCTACTCAGAAAAGTTTCTGTATAGCATACAAATGATAAAAAGTGGATTATTGGTGAAATTAGAGTTCCACAGCCATTAGCTATGAATTAATTATTCAACCTCTAGGCGTCAATTAATCCAAAAGTTCCTAATAAAATTTTTTGAAACAAATACTTCAACAGAACACTGAGAAGTATGCAACACACTCTGTTTTAACTTGGGGCTCATGAGAAGTATGCACTAGAGGATGTAAAAGCTCCTTTTATCACCCAAAGGGCAAGGAAGATCAACAGGGAATAACTTCCAGGATGTGTCACAGTGATGATCTACTTGCTTCACTCACTGCCAATATGAATTCATTCCAGAAGTTTCTCCCCTTCATGCCTTTCCTTTGAAGTATGTATCTATTGCGTACTAAAGTCATAAATCTTAGTGCAAGTTAAGAATGAAACACCACGGGATTGAGCATTAACTTCTTTTGACAAAGAAAACCGTGTAGCAAAAACAGCAAAGAAAAAGCATTTTCAATGCTATTCTCATCCTCCTTGTTCCTGAGTGCTATTAGAGAGGTAATTTTATTTGTCTTCTCTGATTTTCTTACTGACTTAAAAAGTGCTGTGAGATGCTAGTGTTAACAAACTAGTAATAATAACAATTACAGTCCACCTTTTTGCCTAATCTCTGCATCAAGAAAATGTACTTGCTGCATAATACAATAGCAATACTTTCCCAGAGTATATCCTATCTGTGTTTAATTTCTGAACATTTGCAGTTTGTAAGGTGTATTAATGTGTTTTAATAAAGCAGCACATAAACACGTATATAATGGTCTGGCCTCTAGAGACCTTATATATTCACTTCCATGCAAACCAGGGACACCAGCCACAATGCTTTAAACAACGCAGGCTCAGCCTCCATCAGCCACTCTTTGCCCTGCCCTGCAGTCTTGGACATATTTCACTGTGATCTCAGGACAGACAACAGCAACCACTTCAAGAAGGATGTCCTCCTATTAAATATTCTTGCTGTTATATCCTACAGGTTGTAGAGGACATCTCCCAGCAGAACTGAGTTACCCAGGGCTCTTTCTAACCTAAAATAATGCTAGAACTCTGCTAAAGAAACAGCACACTTAGCTGCACGGTACACTGAACACAGAATTGCTTACCACGTGAATAAGTTTTTGGTGTTGCACCTTTAAATCTTTTTACATGTAGCTGAGACTCCAATTGTTATAAAATTAAATTGCTAATTGTCTTGATCAATTTTTGCTTTAAGCTCAGAGTATTTTGGTAGATAGTGGAGATGTTTTTAAATAAAGTCTTTTTGCTACTATTTTTCGTCACAATGATTGAAATAAACCTGCTATGATTGCTACTATTTAAGTTGCAGTGGGAAGAATAGCACAGTAGTGGTGATAATCTCAAAGGAAAGCACCAAATGACTACACTGGTAAGTGAAATTGCATTGTAGGCCATAGTTCAGTTTATCAGAATAATAAGGCCAGCCCAATCTAGCACTGGCAGAGGAAAGCCTTTAAATGTGTCTGTATATGGTAAGAAATATTATCAGCTAGGAAGTAAATAAATAGCTGAAGATTGCTGAAATATACTAAATGTAGAAAGCTGCAGAACACTTAAATATCAATTTTAACTTTTACTGCAAAGCTCTTTTCCTCCCAGATAGATAGAATCCAGTAAGACCAAAATAACCACTTTAAAACAAGAATCAAACTCTTTTACCAAGTCCATTAAATGCATGCATGCTGTGATGGTATGTGCCACTCACATAACTCCTTCTACCACAATGTTTCAAATTACCTCTGTGCCTTCAGAGATCAGAGTGAGATGATGTCTCTGAAGTCTATGCTCAGACATTTGTATTTCAGCTTTACTTCATAAATTGATGCAGTGACACAGACAGCTTTAAGTGCATTCAAAGACAGAACACATTTGCAGAAGAGATGCAGTTTTAATTTACCTAATATTAATTTAAAATGTATTCCCATGATACAGAGAAATCTGCAAAGCTTTCTGGTCCAGACACATTTAGCCCATAAAGCCCTCTCCAAACAGAGAAGAGGTGAGGATGGAGGAGGGTGCAGAGGAAATAGTTCCTTTCAGCTGATTAAGAAATCTGTACATTTTAAAATTTCACACAGATATTTGAAGATATCAGTGTGTTAAGTATGCAGAACCTGAATCCAGACTTCACCATTAGACAGACAAGGACTATCATGATAAAAACAATGACATTTGCAGATCAGCATTATGACCACTATTCCCAGGGAATAAAGAAGTAAAAAAATGCAGTTCATGTGCGAGTGCACATACACACAAGAAAAACCTGTCCTAAAGATAAAAAATTATCAAGGTTGCCATAAATTTTAAAGTGTTTTCATCCCAAGCAGATTATCCTTTCTACTGAATACTTCCTGGAATTAGATAAAAAGAAAAATCCCATATATGGATATATTTTTTTTCAGTTCTCCAAATGAGAATGAGAACAACAACTCTTGTCTGTGAAGTTTCTTACTCTAGATTACTGCTACAGCTGCCTCTTCCATTAAATTCCCACCTCAACATAGAGTTTCTGCAAATATTCTCTTTACCACGCAAACATTAATAAAAAAAAATCTCGCTCTTACTATTTTCTAATTAGTGAAACCAGAATTATAAGAACATTTCCATTATTTGAATTGGTTTTAAGAACACTTTTGTCAGAAGAAATATGGTTCAGAAGAAAAAAGCTTTGAGGAAATCAGCACACAGGGAATGCTTCAGGGAAAGGACTAGGTAAGTACATTCCAACCATCTCTCTGATTCATCCAGATTACAACTGGTATGAATTCTGGAGTGAAAACACTGGGAAAATGTAGCAGAATAAAAACAAATTATTCACCTATTATACCACACACAATGATGTTTTGATACTTAGAGAATTAGTTCTTTTTCAAGCAGTGATAGTGGCCAACATACAGCCTGATAGATAAATCTAAATTGGTTCACTGGAAAACTCAGGCAGCATGTGATACCAAAGCTGAAATTAAGAAGACACTGGACTCAGCCCTCCAAATCCCTCAGTATATTTTGTATTACCAGGAACTAAAAATACTTTGGGTCCTGAGGTCTGGAAAGCACTTATCCCTGCAGTAGCCCAAGCCCTGCTCTGATCCAAGCATCCCCCTCAGCTCCACATAAACCTCAACAGATCCTTGATCCCCAGAAAAGTGGCTTCTATTTTCTGTAACATGAATTGCAAGTTTTGGAGCATACTGTCTGTCCTTTGAATTAAATTCCCTTAGTGTATACAAGGCTGTTAGATACCAAAGTGATTCAAGTACTACTAGAAGCTAAATTTAAAGTGTTCATGAGAGGGCCACCAGCACTATGCATAAAACCACATAATATGAACTTTTAATTGTGAGAAGCACCAAAATGAAACAAATCCGCCTTATTCTGGATTAGCTAAATCAAAATTTAGTTTTTGTGCTTTTTAATGTATTCAATGTATGCTGAATTTCAATGTATTGTTTAATCTTGAATGAAATTATATTAACACCCACAAAGAAAAGCATTTTCTAGCAACCATTGCCAAGTGTTTTAGGACAGCCTCCCAGATTGCACTCAGACAGTAACATTTATAGGCATGCTTGCCAGTGGCTCCACTGACAGCTGCACAAGAGCTGGAGAGCCACACTGGTGGAGGCTGGGATATCCTGTGCTCCTGCTGGCACCACTGTAAAAGCCACATGTGAGCTGATGGGACTGCTAAGGGAGCACAGTGAGAGTCAAAGGAGCACAGGAAATTGGAATGTGCTTAAATCCTCACTGTGCAGTTACAGTGTGGATGATACAGCAAAGGATAAAAATATTATATGCCTTTCAAAACAAATTTAAACAACACTTCTCTTTTAGCTTGGATCAAAGACAAGCAATAATTTGCTACTCTGGTTTTCAAGAAAATACTCCCTTTATCTGAACATTTTTTAGATAGTTATTATCAGAAAATGGCAATGATTTCACACCCTCAGAGGAAAATTTTCTTCTCCCAAAAGACAGTCTTTCACATATGATTCCTGCAAATCATTTGATACACAAAGTAGAGACAAAAGCCTATTCAGTAATATTCAGACACCCCAAGCCTGCACACATTGATCATCCAAGGGAATAAAAAGACCTTATATTTACCTATATGAGTTCAGCATTGAAAACAGGCATTTGAACAGGTCATGTAACTTTGAAAAAGAAAATATTTGTGGGGGGCTTTCAGGTAAATTTAAAGCTTTTTACATAACATTCCCATAAATATATGGTGCAATATTTCATATCAGAACTAAAAATGGAATACTATTTTTCAGATGGCATATAAAAGTACTTGACTTTCAAAGTTCTTCTAGAAAAAGAAAAAAAAAAAAAAAAGACTCCCTCTCCCCCCCCCCAGAAAAACCATAGCCAAAACCAAATGAAAGAAAAACAAAAAAAAAAAACAACCCCCCCCCCCCAAAAAAAAAAAAACCTGAAGAAAAACCCTACCAAAACATTAGTCCTATAAACATAAATTCCTTCATTAGGGCCATATGTCAACATTTCCCTTAGAAATCTTTATATTTTCTGGTGCCTAGCCCCTGGGAGCTCTGGCTAAAAGGTATCTTTCCAAAACTAGGGAACTTTATCAGAGTAAAGAACTCTGTTAAAGGACATAAGACCTGATATAAAATTCTTTAGAAGGTATTTTTTTCTTCTGTCTTTTGTCGTGTTCTGTAGCTCCCCCTCCCTTAATGAGGGAAGAATAAAAATTCACAAGACAATCAGAACTCAACAAACCTGCCATGAATTACTGTCTGTCACATTTATATTTTTGCAATTAAGTGCAACAGAAAGTCACACAATGGATTATATTTTGTTAAATCCTTTAATGACCTCATAGCTAAAACCAATAAGAAATAATGATACCCTGTCACACATTTGCTTTAAGTAATTAAAAAGGCTTCTAAATAAAACTGAGTGAGTCACTGGAAGCTGTCACAGCACCCCACTGTTGCTTCTGAGACACTCCTCTCTTGATCTTCATGCTCCTTTTAAAGCTAAACTCTTCCATCTTTCTGTAGGACAGAAGAAAAGGTGGGACCAATGAACAGGTCTTAAGGAAGTTGATACAGGATTCAGAGCAGAACTGGCCTCTTCCAAGGCCCAGGGCTTTGGTGATATGGGAGCCCAGTGCTGGAGAGAGATGTCATTGTCTTTGTTTGTTTACACAGGTGGAAAAAGCTCACAGAGCTGAAACTGTGAGGTTACAATTGTGAAGGCAGATGAATGGCAGCTGGATTAAAAAGGTTCTCAGTCTCATCTGTTCAGCTAAAGTGGCACTTGGGTACCTAGTAGGAAAAAACCTGAGGGACCCCTTGCAACTCTTAAAAATACTCGCTGAGCAGCACAATATTAATTGTTGTCAGAAAATTGGACTTCCTGAAGAATGCATTGAATGCCTTGAAACACATGTGCTAATCAATGCCAGAGAGAAGCCCATTTTTCCTATAATTTTTTCCAGCTGGTTATATTGAAATATGATAATCTAGGACTGGAGTCCTCTCTATATACTTCATTATATGTCAGATATGTTTTATTAATTTGTACTGCTAGAATAGAGATCTGTGGAATTAAATATCCATCAAAAGGTAAAACTTCCTGACAAATGACTGGGTAATGTCTGATGTAAAAATATTAGAGGATTGTCAGTTTACGGAAAACAAAGAGTGGGAAATTACCAAAGAGCAGCTACCCAGACAGCTCTGAAACTGCCTTTATTCTCGGATAATAGGCACACAAGATGCTGACATAAGCAAAGAAAACAGAAAAGAAAGATGGCAGTTCTTGAAGGCTACAAAGAATTGAGCCACTGAGTCTAAAATTCATAACATTAAAATTGGTAAAATATAGAATAGAAAGCAAATTAAGGAACATATAATGAGAATATATGAGAAGAATATATGGAATATATGTGAAAAATTGTGCTATAAAACATAGATGTGTCTCAGACACCTACTGGTTGTTTTTGTTTGGGCATTTTGTTTTGGTTTTGTTTTTGTTTTTGTTTGGTTTGGTTTGGTTTGGTTTGGTTTGGTTTGGTTTGGTTTGGTTTGGGGTTTTTTGTAGGAACTAGAAGATCCACAAGCAAAAAAAGTCAGCCTAATATCATCTGATTTCCAAAAGGCAATAATGAATGGTGTCCCTTGACAAGAATACTGAAGAAATTCAGGGACATCCTCATGTGCTGAGCTGCCACTGATGGAAGGAATTCAGGACCTGGAAAATCCCAGAGGGACCTGTGTGAAGTTTATAACATTTACTGTCACAGGTTCAGTCAGATTATACTGACAGGAAAGGGGATTTAAAAGATGAGCTAAAAATATGTCTGGTTATTCATAACAGGAGAACTAGATGATTGCATGAACAAAGAATGCAGAATTACACATTTGTAAAAAAGCAAACCAGACAGAAAAATACATCTCTGCTAGTGTTACAAAGTCTAAAACCAACCGGCACCGGCCCACCAGCTTTCTGTCTCTTCTCTTAACCTTGAGTAAAGCATGAGCCTGTTAATGAAAGACTGAATTTATGAAGACTTTTGAATAGCATCTTGGCTTAACTGATGAAATATCTTTTTAAAGGTTGAATTTATCCTTTGGAATTCTTTAGACAGTGTATGGAAAAATACTGACAGTAAAATAAGTTATTCTTATTTTAAAATGTTGTTTCTATGGGTCTGTGTACCGGGCAGGCTGAACTGCTTTAAGAAATATTAGATATAAACCATTTAAAACATTATTTCACTGAAAAAAGTACAAAGAAAGTATATAGGTTTCAGGGAAAAAAAAGACAGAATAACACTGGCAATCTTATTGTCATGATTGTTGAACTTTACTCAAAAAATATCTTTTATAGGCTTCTGGAAATAAAAAGTGTTTTAAGCTTTAACTCTCCTTAAAAGGAGTTTTGCTCCTTTCTTTGCATATGTTGAAATATGAAAACAGAACACAGGGTAAGCAAGTGCAAAGGGCCTTGTGATCTTTCCATAGAAATGTCCTTCCAGTTATGTAATTAGTAATTTGATTTAATTTGATTTTCTGCACATCCTGTGCCTTTCCACGTGTTCTGAAGACCATCCTCAACTAAGCAGGATGCCGAGGGCCTCATGAAACCTCCCTCCAAACACTCTGCATGTCATTCACTAACAACCCTGAAGAGGGTATAGTTGCACAGCTCACTGCTCCTTCTCTCCTGAAACTCATTTAACTTAAAAATCAAACGATTGACTAATCTGTTTTCTCCTTTGCCTTTTGCTGCAGTACTAAAAGTTTAGGATGGAAAAAAGAGCATGCAGAGAGTTCTGGATTTCACCTCCTTAGTCTTCCAAGGAAGTTACTTAAATACATTTCTGTCCAATTCACCACTATGTTAACCACCGACAGATAAAATAACCTAATTACAGTTTCAATCAGGTCAATATCTACCAAGAATTTTAGAATTGCACTACAGAGAGAAATTTCTGAGCAAGAAACATGTGCTACCTAAATGAAAGATGTTATTCCACTAATCAACTAGAGCAGGTTTGATCATGAGACCTGTTCCCACTAACCAGACCTACATTTCAAGCAAATGAAGTCTAAATTACCAGCAGTCATGCAGGAATCAAGTATGATTAATGAAGGTTAACAGGCAAAGAAAACCCCCTGAGCTGAAACCACATTTTCAAACACAGCCTATCAGACAGCATATTGGTAGAGCTTCTATTATAACTCATGGAACAAAGCCTCCTAAGTTAACATACACAACTTGGAAATAGATAAAAGTATTTCTTAGCTGTCTCTTTATCAAACAGCATTATAAATTACCTGAATTCATTTTTATGCATTTCAGCTATTTTCTTCTCAAGCTTTTGTGACTGCTTCGGAAAAATCTTAAAGTCGCTGATGTAATTCTCTGGGTGTTCATCAGGATCATAATCACCAAGCTCAGCTGAACAGATCCAAAACACAAAACAAAGCAGAAAAATTGAATTGTAACATTAATTAATAGGGAAAGAAGTCAGTAAATGCACTGTAATTCAAGGTACATCCAAAGTCAATAAGAATCTAGAATGCCTCAAGAAATGCTTCTTTGAGGAATTTATAATTAACTGAAACAAGAAAATCCTTATATCTGTCACTTTGTCTTATATCTGTCACAATGAGTTTTAAGAGAAGTTCAATAGTTTATTAACTATTGCATTACTTAGCAATACTGAACTATTTTCTGTGGCAGAAAATGCTCTGTAAAACAGAAGCTTTGGCAATGTTTCACTTTGAGTATTTATTTTTACCAGGCAGACCTAAAATAATGGATTCTTGATTCTCCCCTTTTTCACATGATTTATCTGCAGTGGCATGGATTGGTCCTAATTCTATTCTAGCAGTGAAACACAGTCCACAATGTTAATCAAGGTAACGGGCAGAACTTGGTTTCTTTTCTAAAAGATGTGCCACTTAGGTACACAAACCTGACATTTGGTGTTCTAATTTTCTGAATGAGCCTCATTTAATAAGGGCTGGCCTCAGTTTTGGTTTGGATACACTGCCTTTTAATGCTTTAATAGCTTTGTTCACCTTAATGCAGAATAAAGGGAATGTTCACGCTTATGGTTTCCATAATCAGACATTTAAAGACGATTATTTGTCTCTGTACAAATAAAGACATCTGTCTGAATTTGGTCCTAAGGAAATGATGGAGAGAGAGAGAGGGGGAAAAAAAAGCTAGGGAAAATAAACTAAAATTTGTTTTCTCTTGAATTACATCTTCTATTTTTGTCAGATATTCCATCACCATACAGGTCTTCTTTAACATAAGAAAGGAGATCAAATGACACCTTTTCCTCCTTACTTCAAACAGAATAGGCTACATTTCCATTCAGGATTCAGAATGGAGTTTTTCTCTTTTGGTAAGTGGAATCTAACAATGATGGCATACTTCTTCACTAAAATGCTAAGATAACTTATTTGGTTTCATTTTTTAAGCTCCACTTCATTGGCTAACTGCCAGAATTACTTACTTCACAGTGCATATCAATACAGGGAAACAGTACAGCAACAACAACAACGTTACTGCTAGCTGTAGTCACACAAGCTTTGCATTGCATATTTGACAGAACCAACATAAGACTGAAGTACTTAAAGAAGCCTGTTCATACTTACCTTGGACTATACAGGCACCCAAGTAGGCAGCATCAGAAAAGGAGCACAGCAAACGGCCATGGAAAATGTCCCTTTTTATTTGTAGATATAAGAGGTACCTGAAATATAGTTTTAAAAATTAAGAAACTATGTGCTATCTTTTTGTAACTGATTTAACATATCAGTGTGAAACCAGCTGTGCAACTATTTTGAATCTTCCTCTTGTTGTTTCAAATGGCAGGAAAAAGGCAAAACACAACTATAAGAAAAAAATAAATAGATTTTTTTTCATTAACAGTGAAATAATAAGGGCAAAAATAAGAAAACCCCACATAAAATGTCATAGAACATGTGTTATTTAAAATACATCTATTACAATGCTCATTACTAATGTGAAATAAATTATGGTAATGTAAGCTTGTTTGAGCACCTCTGCTTTTATTATATACAAGTTTACACAAGGAAATCTTTCTCTTACTGTAGGCAAAATAGCACACTGACCACAGTGGAGATTTTTTCCTCTTTTGGTTTTGAAATTTTTGGGGGGGTTTTTTTGGTTGTTTTTTTGTTGTTTGTTTCTGTTTAGGGGTGGTTTTTTTTGTTGTTTTGGTTTTGGGGTTTTTTTGGTTGGTTGGTTGGTTTGGTTTGGTTTTGGGTGTTTTGGGTTTTTGATCTGTAAAGAATCCCAGATGAAGTTTGAAGGGAGCAATAATGTCATGAGGCTTAAAGAGCCACAGGCATGAGGCACCTGCCTTGCAGGGAGTCACCTTTCCCGTTCGTCTCTTTCTCTAAGGACATGGGGAGAAGGAACAAAAGGTTCCTTCTACCTGTGGTCTGCCTTCTACCACAGAGAGCTTCTACCACTCACAGCTTCTTTCCCAGCACCTAGCAAGTTACAGCCACACCACTCAGCCACTTCACCCCTCTGGGAAAATAATCTATTTAAACATTGCTTTGACCAGACAAAATTGACCATCTAGAGGGTTCTATCAAGACTCAGTGGCTTCTGCAGACCATCAGGACATTCCTTGACATTCCTGCCAGTCCTCTCCAACCTTGAGCAGCATACAGCATAGCCTATAAAAATGTAGTTTATGAGTAACACCAATGTCAGACATATTTTGTCCAAGTTACCTTCTCCTGTTACCTGGTCATATAATGAGCTTCTGCATCAAGAGCCAGCCAGGAAATCTATCTGAAGGGCAGAGAAACTTTTCTCCTTTCCTTGGATTTTTACTGAATACAATAAATGGGATACAGTTATCAATGAGAAAAGCAATCTTCTCTCATTGTAAACACATCCCTTCATTGATCTTTACACTTTAGGGCTTTTTTTTTTTTTTAATTGCAACACCTTTTTTTCTCTCCTGTAATCAATGTCCAGTAACAGCTCACAAATTCACTTCTGTATGTAGAACCTGCTATTCTACAGGTAGATCCAGAGGAACTATGTGTAACAGAGTGCACCAGAGGCCTCAGTGAGACAAAGTAAAATTTTTAGTCTGCAATGACAGTGTGCCAGAAAAGGTTCAGTATATTGGTGTAAACGGCATATATAGCTTGGGCAATTGAGCAGTCCCTACACAAAGAATTTTGGTAAGATTTTCCTGAGTGAAAAAATGGGATGCCATTAGCATCCTCCAGAGTGATCATTAGCTTGAGGCTAAACTGTGTTCAGCTTTTAAGCAGTGCCAAAAAAACCCACCCAAGGTTTCAGAGCATGGCTTGTTAGCCAAGCTCTGAGGTCAACAGATTAATATGTGTTATTCCTAAGCAAATTGTTACCACAATTGAAGATCCTCAGTGTCATTTGCCAAAAAAACCAAGCTGTGTGGGTGTCTGTCAACATAGCTGGAGGGAAGTGATGCCATCCAGAGTGACCTTAGCAGGCTTGAGAAACAAGTCTGCTTCCACACACATCTGCAGAAACTTCATGAAACTCAACAAGGACAGCTGTAAGGTCCTACACGTGGGTCAGGGCAATCCAAAGCACAAACACAGGCCAGATGGAGAATTAATTGAGAGCACCCCTGAAGAGAAGGACTTGGGGATGTTGGTGGATGAAAAGCTCAACATGATCCAAGAGTGTGCAATGGCAGCCCAGAAAGCCCATCTTACACTGGGCTGTGTCAGAAGAGGTGTGAGCAGCAGGTCAAGGGAGGAGATTCTGCCCCTCTCCTCTGCTCTGGTGAGACTCCCCCTGGAACCCTGCATCCAGCTCTGGGGTCTGCAACACAAGAAAGAGGTGAACTTTCTGGAACAAATTCAGAGAAGAGCCACCAAACTGATCAGACAGCTGGAGCACCTGTCCTATGAAGATAGGCTGAGATCCACATAGCAAGAAGGGCAGCCTGGAACAGGACTAAGACTTTAGAATTCTTTCAAATGAAAAATATAAATGTATTTTCAATTGAAAGGAATTTTTTCACATTTTACCAAAGGCTCACCAAACTTCAGGCACTTCCTGTAATACTGATGGAGTAATTTATGACCCAGGTCAGCAAAAACTTACAAAAAAAAATCCTGACTCCTAAATTCACTGAGGTGTATGTATGTATTTAAAACTGCATACACTTACAGAAATAGCTTGCAAAATAATCGAATTTGCTTCTTCATGTGTCCTTCCACCATAGCTGTTTTTTCCAAGCCCTGGCATGTCTTCATAACCTGATTTACAGCCCTAAGTATCCAAGCTTAATAAGAAGCTAGTAAACTTATGCTTACATTCACAAATGTCTCTCATTGGAATAACCTCATTTCCATCTATCATCTCTTTGCAGTACAGATGACTCAACTTCAGGTCGGCCAAACCTTTCCTGCCATGCAGATTAAGGGTCAGCAATAACTATTCTTGTTTTTAAGCAGGCATCATGACCCCCAGAGACCAGATTGCTAGCTGCTTAACAGACAATTTATCTATTTTAAGGTGTTCAGTGAGGCATGAAAGCTTTCCCACAGCCAGACCTTGTGATTCGGCCACCCAGTGGTTTTTTACTTTGTTCAAGTCACTTAACACAGTTTATTCTCATAGCAAATGTATTTCTTGGTGTTGTTGCAGTCTTTCCAGCTAACAGATATGGTCACCTCCAGAGATCCAGCAATTCAAAAAATTGCTATCTCAGCATGGCGTCTGACTTTGACTCACTACTATTTTCCATGGTGCTGTTTGTGGTACAGTGTGGTAGAAGGAAAGTAAATGTTTTTACAGTATTCCTGGATTGGGTGTCCTTCTACCTAGAAGAATTTTTGAGTTCTTTATGCATATTATTCTGAATATGAACTTTGCATTTTTGTCTTCCACAGCAGATAGTATCAAATACACTGCAGGAGCACCGTTTTCCTGCTAAAGCATATGAATCACCACCAAACACTAACTGCTATGTACAAGTATGTGATATCACAATTAAGAGAACATATTTTCTATACTTTACAAAGCCATGAAGAGAAAAAGGGTTGAACATGACCCAGCAGTGTGTCCAGGTGGCCAAGAAGGCCAATGACATCCCAGCCTTTGTTCTTTATCAAGAACAGTCCATCCAGAGGGACTAGGGAAGTCATTCTCCCTCTGTACTCAGCACAGGTGAGGCCACACCTATAGTCTTGTGTCAAGTTTTGGGGTCCTCACTTCCAGAAGGACAATGAGATGCTGGAGTGAGTCCAGAGAAGCACCGAAAGACTGGTGAAGGGTCCAAAGCACAAGTGCTTCAAGGAGCAGCTGTGGGAGCTGGGGTTGTTCTGCCTGGAAAAAAGAGGCTCAGGGGAGACCCTATTGCTCTCCATAATTATTTCAAAGGAGGGTGCAGCCAGGTGGGGCTTGGTGTCGTCTCCCAGGCAACCAGTGACAGGGGAAGAGGACATCTTAAGCTGCACCAGAGGAGGTTTGGGTTGGACATGAGGAAGAATTTCTTCACAGAATGGATGATTAGGCTTTGGAATAGGCTCCCCAGAGAGGAGAGTGGAATCACTGTCCAGTGGGGTTTAAGACAAGGCTGGATGTGACACTCAGTGCCATGGTCTACTGAACACCATGGTTTTAAATCACAGGTTAGACTCAATGATCTCAGATATCTTTTCCAATCTAATTGATTCTGTGACAGAAAAAATAATTATATTAGCTAAAATATATTGCTTACTTATTTGCTAATCCTTTAAATGGATTTTGATATACTTTAAAATAAGAATAAGTCATCATTCTGAAATCATTAACTCAGGGTACAGAAGCAGCCAAAAACCCAAGAGAATGTTGGGCATCACCAGGAATGATATTGTGGAAAAGAGGCCGTTTTGCCAATACTTAAAGCGTTGAAGTTATCACACCTTGAATTTTTACCGAGCTCTGGTCCCTTCAGCCTGAGTAGGACATAGATGAGCTTGATTAATAGAGAAGAAATAAAAGGAATGAGAAGACAGGGCCTCCCTTATAGGGCACGATGGTGATTAAGGAAGACTAAGAGTGAGTCTTCTGAAATCATGAGATAGTGGGAAATGCAAATGAAGAACTACTATCCACTGTATCCTCAACATTAGAGCTAGAGGAAAATCAATGGAACTGGGAAATTGCTTAAGGCAAAGCAAGATAGTAAACCAACTGCTTAAGGCCATAGAAGATACTAAACCAACTGCCTCAGAAGATTGTGAAGAAAAAGAGTATTACCAAGTACAAAAAAAGAATGATTACACAAATATGGGTAAAATATCCAGAAAATAATACTAACATGAATACACATGAATTTCAGTGTTGAAAGTCCTAATATAACAATTCCAAAACACTCTAGTGAATTTTGATGGGAATGAGATCATCTATTAGATTTTTTGGTTTTTTGAAACAGTAGGAAAGTTTTGCTCATGTTAGTATGGTTTAAACCCATTTGTAAAACAGATACCCATGACAATAAGCATGCCACACTGATGTCAGTACAGCAGTTGCCCTTTTTAACTCTCTGATCTGTCATAAACCAAAATCTAGTAGAGGAATTAGGAACTGGGGGTATATCTATCATGATTTCAAAGCATAATCTTCAGTCAAACACAAGAAAAAGGAAAATTCTACTTTTCTTAAAATATCAAACACCAGAAAATTTGAGAAACTGCATGACTGCATGACTGCATGCCTGTGTTAACAGGCACCTGTAGAAAGAATCACCCTTCTTGTTCTACAATTTCTGAAGGTGTTCTAATGCTAAGGACTCAAAACATAATGAAGGTATCGGTACTCCATATCTCCATTCTGAACCTATGCCCCTCCTATACTGCCAAAATTGTGGATTGCTGGTAATAAAAAATGCCCCAAAGCACCCAAAACTATTCCTTCAAAAAGAAGTACTTCATTTTATGCCCTGGGGTGGGGGATGGAAGGTGGCTTTAATGACAGCTTTCAGTAATCTCAAATCTCTGACTTCTGCGGTCAGGATTATGACTGCCACTTGCAGCTAGCAAGACATGGGCTTGTCCTCCTGGCTTTAGAGCTGGTCAGTGCCCGTAAGGTCGTTCCTTGGGACAAGGGGGATAAATTCCCATCCCAGTGAGTTTCTTGACAGCACAGGCTACTGGGGGAAAAAATCTTTATTATTACTTAATAATTAATTTCACTAATGAGTAAAGCAGACAAAGGAGTGGTAAAAGACAAGCATTGTTTTGGCTCCTGGCTACATGAAAGTCCCACCACAGCATGGGAATAGTCTTTCCTGCAAAACACCATGACTGCATCTTGTCTGCCGTTCTGCCTTCTCCACAGAGGACCACAAGAAGACCTCTGAACATGTACAAGGTCTCTTCTCCCTGAGGTGCAATCTCCAGCAAAAAAAAACATTACCCTTCTTGGTAATTTTTTCCCTACTCTGAATCTTATCTGCAAGCCTGAGGCATCAAGTGTTCTTGCTAACAAAACACTCACTTTTAAGATTTATGTTATTCAATCTGATTATGACTGCAATACTATTAAAACTATAAACTCACTTGGCAACTGCCAAAGTTGTCCTTGAAAACTTTCCAATGTGTCCTTGACAAAGCCAAAATAGATAAGTGGCCTTTCATAGACATCAAAGCATGACTTCACACTTCAAGAAGAGCAGAAGGGGGAACCAGGAAGAGCAGAGGTATTCCTAAGTGATGTCTGGAACAGGGCTAGCAGCACAGGCCCAGCTTGTATGAACTCACCTTAGAGCTATTGGTTAATAGCACAAATATATTGCACAAATTTCCTACTTACAAATAAGTCACTTCATATTGAGGCATTAAGAACCAGATCCATTCAGGCATTAAAAACCACTATCAAACACAACTGGCCTCCTGCTTCCAGAGGGAAAAGCACCAGACTCTCCTAGCACATGGCAACATAAAGTACAGCTGATTGAGACTGGGCTAGACAAACACTGAGCATGCCATGTTTACATACACCAAGTCTTTGTCATTTTATATGACTTACAATCAAAAAAATTTTTCATCTGCTTTTCCTGCTATACTTGTGACACTGATTTATGACAGATTAGTTATTGAAGACCTGCTTCTTGGATTAGGAAGTATGGATTAGGAAAAAAAGGCATGATGAAAGCAAGTTGAAATAATCCACCTTTGGTTAATTCCACCATCTATTCACCCATGCCCTCTTCTGTTTTTTCTATAATAATCACGGATTACCACTGATACAGTATTATCTGTAGCATTTTAGAGCATTTCTTTGGGACCTCAAATGACTTTATAGTCTTCCATTTTAATTATACATACACACTAAAATATAGGGATTTGAAGATAAGAGAGCATGAGGCCCTGGGATTCTTTCATATATAAGAAATAAAAACTACTGATTTTTTTATTACCTAAGCAACAACACCAAAAATAAATAACAAAATAGAAAGTATGATCAATCTTTGGATCTATCTGTTCATATTCCCTTGATTGCTCAAATCTCGTTAATGTACAGCATCTCAGGCTTTTCCAGCTGTGGGCTCTGAGCTGTGAACAAGAACAGAAAAGAATGGCACAGTGTAAAATATCTGTGCTTTTCATAAAGTCTGCTGGGATGGTGTGCATTAAGTGATTTCTGCAGGTGAAACTTTCTTCATAGCAATTCTTTATCTTTACATGCCATGCCAGCAGAATAACCTTGGGCATTACTGTGAATATCCTTGTTTCTGCACACAGTTAGATGCACATGGCAAAAGAAAACTTCTACCCATCAAGCTATCATGCTTTCTGGAAAAACAAAGGGAATTAACCAATTTTTTTTTTATTATTTTTAAAAGGAAAATTAAGAGAAAAGGAAATTAACAATAAGCCAAAACTGTATGTATTCAAGGCCTCTATCCCCAGTCCTGTCACGCTCCATTACAAATGCTGATTTAGAAAGAAAGGAAACTGAAATCATATTTTACAGGTATGTGTGGCAGGGGACAGGGGAGATGTGAAGATGTGGTGTCATGTTGCAATTGCATAATTAAAAACTGGCACTTATTACTCTCATTAGATGCTCAATTATGCCAGTTAAATGCTATTTTCTAGAATTGAAGGACTTCACACCATCTGTAAGTGACAGATAACCAGACCTAGAGAGCCACAGATGTAACATTCAGAAGAGCCTGATATCCTCCACATACTACACACGGAGCAGAACTCAAACCCTCACAGATGGCCCCAGGTGTAAAGGAGTGTGTTGGGTGGACATGGCTAAGCTTTGGTAGCAATGGGGATACAGCGGTGGCTTCTGTGAGAAGCTGCTGGAAGTTTCCTCCATGTCCAGCAGAGCCAATCCCTGGTGGCTCCAATACAGATGTGTCACTGGCCTAGGATGGGCCAGTCAGAAACAGTGATAACACTGCTGTGACAACAGATTTCAGAAAGAGGGGGGGAGGGGAAGTGACTGCACAAATGTAACTGCAGCCAAAAAAACAAAAACATGAGAGGAACAATTCTGCAGACACCAAGGTCAGTGGAGAAGGAGGAGCAGCAGATGCTCCAGACTCCAGGGCTGAAATTCTTCTGCAGCCTCTGGTGCAAAGCATGGTGAGGCAGCCATGCCCCTGCAGTCTCTGGAGATCCACAGGGATGCAAGAGATCCACCTGCAGCCCATGCGAGAGCAGGTGGATGTAACTTTGATCACGGGGCAACTTTTTACATCAACAGGCCTTCCAAAGTCAGATGGACTCCATCTCTCTAACAAGGGCAAAAAAGATACTAGCCCATGAGCTGCCAGGGCTGATTGAGAGGACTTCAAACAATGTTTGAATAGGGAAGGGGATGAAAATGGGCTCTCCAGAGGTGAGCCATAGGTGGCAAGCCAGAGTCAGGGGTGAAATCAGCAGTCCAGCTGATGTGCATGTGCACTAGAGTGGGCAGCAGGGGTGACAAGCAAGAGAAGTTGGAAGCCATTGTACAGAAGGGAAGCTATGATGTCACCCATGGAAACATGCATAACTGGAGTGCTGCAATGGATGGTTACTTGCTCTTCAGAAGAGACAGGCAAGAGTAGGGGTGGCTCTGTATATTAGGGTCCTGGCTCCTTTTTCACTGGGGAGGTCCTTGATGACCAGAGGCTGGCCAATGTGGCACCCATCCGTAAGAAGGGCCGAAAGGAGGATCCTGGAAACTATAGGCTGGTCAGCCTGACCTCAGAACCTGTCAAGGTTATGTCTCAGGGTTTCTGCGGTCGAGATGACTCTGAGGTGTTGAAAAGTCTCTTTTTCCCAGCCCCGAGATTGAAGGAGTCAGGATTCTTCGGCTGTGGTTCTCAAGGCTGTTTATTCTTTGTTATCTTTAACATTCTTTCCCTGACCTGCTGAGATCCGTTCAGCAGGTCAGACAGAGGCACACTGACCACCAAGTTGACACCAAGTTGAATGTGCGTTGATCTGCTAGAGGGTAGGAGAGCTCTCCAGAGAGACCTGGACAGGCTGGATAGATGGACTGAATCCAGTGGTTTGAGTGCGCCAGGTCCTGCACTTTGGCCAAAACAAGCTCCTGCAGTTCAACAGGCTGAGATCAGAGTGTCTGGACAGAGGCCAGAAAAAGGGGCTGACAGAGTACTGAACATGAGCTAACAGTGAGTCCTAGTGGCCAAGAAGGCCAGTGGCATCCCAGCCTGTATCAGCACCAGAGTGGTCAGCAGAACCAGGGCAGTGATTGTCCCCCTGCACTCAGCACAGGTGACGCCACACCTTGAGTGCTGCGTCCAGTTCTGGGACACTCAGTTCAGGAAGGTCATTGAGTTGCTCAAAAGCGTCCAGAGAAAGGCTACAAGGCTGGTGAAAGGTCCAAAGCACAAGTGCTTCAAGGAGCAGCTGTGGGAGCTGGGGTTGTTCTGCCTGGAAAAAAGAGGAGCAGGGGAGACCCTATTGCTCTCCACAATTATTTGAAAGGAGGGTGCAGCCAGGTGGGGCTTGGTCTCTTCTCCCAGACAACCAGTGACAGGAGAAGAGGACACAATCTGCACCAGGGGAGGTTTAGGTTGGACATTTGGAAGAATTTCTTCACAGAAAGTGTGACTGGACATGGGAATGGGTTGTCTAAGGAGGTGGTGGAGTTACCATCTCTGGAGATGTTTCGGGAAAGACTGGATGTGGCACTTGGTGCTATGGTCTAGCTGACTGTAGGTTGTGTTAGGTCATAGCTTAGGCTCGATGATCTCAGATGTTTTTTCCAACCTTTTTCCACAGTTAATTCTGTGATGCCTGAGGAGGCTGTGAACTCATGGGAGGCCCGTGGAGACAGGAGCCCCCTGTCCTTGGAGAACTGCACCCTGTGGAAGAGTGACCCAGGCTGTGGCAGTTTGGAGAGGGACTCACATTGCAGCAGGTCACTGAGAGCTGCTGCTTGTGAGATGGACTCACATCAGAGAAGTTCATGGAGAACTGTCTCCTGCAGTGCAGGAGGGAAAGGTCCCCTCTCCCTCAGCAGCAGGAGAAACAACTTGTGATGAACTGACCATAACCCATAACCCATTTCCCATTTCTCTGTGCCATTGAAGGAGTAGGTAGAGTTGGGAAAAACAGAGGGGTGGGGAGGAAGGCATTTTTAAGGTCTTATTTTACTTCTTGTTATCCTGCTCTGACTTTTTAGTAATAAATTCTATTACTGTCTCAGATTGCACCTTTTTTTCCCATTGTGGTATTTGGTGAGTGATCTCTCCTGGTCTTTAGTTCAATTAATGGACCCTTCATTACTTTTTCTCTCCCCTGTTAGATGTCTAGCTCTGGAGAAAAGTGAGGGAAAATCTTCAGCTGATGCCAGGCATCCAGTCAGGATCAACACCCTACAAGAAGCGCCACTCTTCTTCTAAGACTCAGCATCTTTCTCTATTTAAAAGATTATACAAACCATTGAAAAGTATATATACACTGCTTGAGTTTCAGTTTGCTGAGTCTCCAGTGCACATGCAGAGGCCAAATCATTTGAGAAAAATAAGTTAAATCCTTGCCACTTTCTCATCACATTTTTTTAATTCATTGGGAAAATTGCCTAATTAAAAAAAGAAAAGGTGTGTCTTGAGTCTTTCTCAAACTTGTTTCAAATGTGCAGCCTTAGTGCTCTGCTGTGGAAACTATTTCCAAAAATAAGGACAGATCTTCTAAATCCATGTTGACATACATTAAGCAGATGAGCTGAGAAGCCCTGAAGTGCATTAAGATTTTGACTTCAGTGACAAGTTGGGTTTCAGGTGGTCTATTACTACATAAGCAAGAGAGATCAAGGCAACAACCGCCATGGCCTCTGAACTTGTGAATTACCATTCTAACACCAGCTCACTCTAGAGAAAACCAAGGATCATGCAGAACCTCCTTTCCACAGTGAGAAGCAGAAATATTTCCCACAGAATTTCTCCTTTAGTGTGGAAACCCAGGGCACCAGGAATATTTCTCTGTCTGCTCTGGGGTGCCCTGACCCCCAGGGGAGCACTGACTTTGACCCTCATTCATGGAGGAAGTTTCCTACGCTTCAAGATTGACTAGAATCCACAGAAGTGTGAAATAGATTACAGAGAGTAGTGTAGGTGTATCACTTGGTGAGAAATTAAGGGTTTGGGATTTTTAGTATGTTGTGGATGGAAGCAAGATGGAGGGCACAGGGCGTCATGCTGGGTTTCTTCTTCACGCTTCTTCTTCCTCCTTCTTTGTGGGTTTGGGTGGCATTTTGTAATTGGGCAGAAACATCTGCATTGTGGGCTCTGTGGGATCAGTTATTGGGTTAAAAGGGAAAATAATCTAGGTGTCAGTTCTTAACTGGATAGTTTAGTCTTAAAAGATCTTGGAACAAGAGATTGTTAGCCATTTTGTGCCTGCTAATGAAAAGCTGCCCAACTCACAGTAGTGAGACTGTTTCACTGATAAGAAATAATAAACACCTGAGTCCAAACATGATCTACCATCTCAAATGACTTCAATCCAGACCCAGAGAAAGCAATATTTTAGCAATAATATTTCAGAATGCCTTGACATCCAAAGGCAGACACTGATTTTATTTCAAAAGCATAGCTATGAAAATAGTTGTTAATTAAAACAAGAGAAGATGAAAGTAAGTGTCTGGAAAGGTACAATGTTGACTGACAACATTCCTAGCTGTCCTTAGCAGTGTTATAAAATGCAGTGACAGGCAAGAACACAGCATCATGGTTTGCCCAAGGCACTCCTGGCCTCCAAACATGCAGTGTGCACAAGTTTTCAGACTACTACAGGGCTTTTTTCTATGATATCATAGACATAGTGATAACTTCAAATAGATAACTCTCCACCTTCATTTTCTGAAACTAGTTTCACATGTTAAACCACAGAGTAAGTCAAGGATTACAGTCAAACCCAACCAGGGAAGGTTGGGCCCAAGGTAGGACAGAAATGAAGCATCAGTAATCTGAGGGGATAACTCTTAAATTTTCTTGCTGCAAGTGATGTCTAAATCCTGAATAGTATGTTAATGTTAAACTGGTTTCATAGAAATCAAACCTTTACCCCATAGACACAAAGCTTAATGTACTGAACAGATGATTTTTTCACATCAGCTTTTTCTATGGAAGAGTTAGAAAAGCAGTTCTTTTTAAGACCTGTAAGTCTCTCTGATGTCTCTAAGATGCTTCATTAAAGATTTATTCCTATAAATCTTTTAAAAAGACTGCATTGACCATAATCCATATGAGGCATTAACCACAGGGTTAATCAACGTTCTGAAACAAAGAGTAGTATGGCAATGTGATAGAATATCTTACTTAATTTCATTATTTAAATGGGGACCACAGACACCCATCAGATTTCCACCCAGCCGAAGAAGTGACAGAGCAGCTCTGACATCCTTAGGCACGGACAATGACAGAAATGCAAAACACTATTACTCTCACTCAGTTGACTGTACATACAGCTGCAAAGTACTGATTGTTTTTAAGTCAAAGGGTGACAATATTATTAATTTATTTTCAAAACATCTTAAGAACACCCAGCAAAAATATGATTGTCAAGTGAACACAGCAGCACTAAAAAAAAAAGGCAAAGCAAAAGTCTACCAAGAAGCCTCTAGAAGAAATAGAAGACTAGTAGGACTAGAAAAACTAGTCCTCAAGGTTTCACAACTGTCCTCTCTAAAATGCTAATGAACACTCTTCTACTTGAATTTCACCAATCATTGCAATTCAAGAAAAAAGAAAAATAACTCCAGCCAATCTAGAGCATCACCTAGAATCTGACCCTCTGCTTTGGTCATGAAGCAAATTCTCAGAGATGGGTTGCATGACTGCACTTCACTTGCTCATTTCAGGAGCATTTTCTGTATTTTATTTATTGTGTAAGACATATGGCAGAGATGAAGCAAAGCTTCCCAAATAACAACATTGAGAAACTATTAGGATGATCATATACAAAAGCATGTTGAATAAATGATGCCTCTAATTATTTCTCCTTTTTAAGTTCTTAATGGTATTAGTTTTTATAAAAGACTGTAACACATTTTTCACACAACAACTTCACTTGAAAAATTTATTTGAAATATCCCAGCAAAGACTAAAACATACTCACAGCACAACAACCATCAGTGAGCGAATTCTTAGTGCTTTATATTTCAATAAAACTTATCCTGGGAGGATATCCAGATATTTTAAAAGCCAATTAATTTAGACTCTTGAATGAGAAAGGACTATACAATCATACTCTGGATCATAAAAGGTAAAATGTTCACCCAAGGACAAACAGTAGCAAATATTGAAAATCCATTGACTGCCTGGTTTACAACCTGTTCACTCAGCTGTACAGTTCCAGTATTTCATCCAAGATAAATAGCTATAAAATAACAGCATGCCCCAGCTGTTCTATACAAACTACAAATGCACCATTCAGCAGAACATAACCTGTTTCTGAAACTTTCAGTGTGAGGCCAGTGACAATGGGATCCTCACTTGTGAGCACAAGAACATGCAGTGCTTGGGGAAAGAATCAACCAAGAGCCGAGGCAGCAGATGCTGAGGCACTGCCAGCAGTCAGCAGCGTGCCTGCTCTCCAGCAAGCTGGTAAAGCACACACACAGTCCTGCACAGCTGGTACAGAGCTCAAAAGAGCTACTTTCCTGCATTTCCCTCACAACGTACCCTTCTTGTGTCCAGAGCAACAGAATATTCACAATGGCTGGTAGGAAGGACAGAGCTCCCATTCATTAAGCACAGCTAAGCTGCTGTATAACTCTGTTTTCACAAAAAAAATTTCAAAATTCCAACATAAGCAGCAAGAATTCTTACCCTCCAGAGCAGCTGTACTTGAAAAATATGCATATATTGCACCTCTGTATCAGCTTAAGGTCTGTCATTAATTTGAAAAGATTGTCTTATTTGTGATCCTAAAGATACACCCAAGAGAAAAATAAGGGAGACTATGCATAAACATCTTGAAATAATCAGGTCTGAATTAAACCTTCCAGATTATATGGCGGGGGGAAGAAAGGGAAGGGAAGGAAAGAAAACAGAAAGCAAAAGAGGGAAGGGAAGGGAAGGGAAGGGAAGGGAAGGGAAGGGAAGGGAAGGGAAGGGAAGGGAAGGGAAGGGAAGGGAAGGGAAGGGAAGGGAAGGGAAGGGAAGGGAAGGGAAGGGAAGGGAAGGGAAGGGAAGGGAAGGGAAGGGAAGGGAAGGGAAGGGAAGGGAAGGAACGGAAGGGAAGGGAAGGGAACGGAAGGGAAGGGAAGGGAAGGGAAGGGAAGGGAAGGGAAGGGAAGGGAACTTATCCCTGCCAGGGAAAGAACCAGGGTAAATTTTGCCCAGTCATTTCATCATTGCTTCATTTTTGAACTTGATTTCAAGTTCTTGTATAGCATAACTAATTGTCTGTATGTTATAGAAGACTTCCTTTAAACTGCTTTAAAAATCTATAGGTATCACAGTACACAGAAGATCAGTATTGGAAATGCCAGCCTATGCTAATTTTATCAGAAATAGTGAGAACCATACCCTAGACAACAATCTGCCTTTTCTTGAACTTATTAGCAAAGCACATTAAATGCAAAGACTAAAAAAGGACCAAAAAAAAAAAAAAAGGAAAAAGCCCAAAACAAAACAAAACAAAACAAATACCTGGTGAGCTCTTCTTTAATCTTCAAGGGTTCATGTGGATAGAATTTCACTCTAAAGCACATGGTATATGGTGGATGAGCTGAAACATTATAAAGAAAAAACATGAGAATCATAGAAAACAAACATTGCTTAAGCCACTCTGAAGGAGTGACCTTAAAGTCACTTACTAATGGTTAGTTTAGGCAGAGATTCAAACAAGGGCATTATTATATATGCTTTATTTTGGGGTGGTCTTTTTGGCAAATGATAAGCAGTAAGCGATGATAATACTACAAAATTGAAGAAACCATTTAGGCAATGAAACTAAAGACAGTAGAAGTATTTCTGCTCCCAGTATTTAATAAGATTATAGTACCCAACTCTGACCAATGATATCAATGCCAGGCCTGATGTACAATCCTTCCAATACAAAAGAAAGAGGGGAAAAAGAAAGGGGAAAGGAGAAAGAGAAAAGGATCACAGTAACAGGAAATATTTCAATTTTGCAATCAGCGCCTCTTGGGCACTTCAATTTAGAGCAAAGTGCAGATCTACAATATTCTAATTAGTTTTAATATATTTTGGTCTTGGTATATTCTCAATTACACAGACAATTTTAAATTTCTAAAACCTTGAAGAGATTGTGCTTTTACAGCAGGGAAAGGGAAAGCAGAAGAAAAGGGCAAGAAAAAATTACAGAGAAAATCGAAGACATTACCAGGTGAAATCATTAATTTCTTTTTTAAATTGTAAATTATAACAGTAATTAGTAAGCTACTAGAACAATTTACTGTACCATCTTAAGCTCACCAGTTCAAAGGCTTGTATAAACTTCATGTGGTGATTAGTTCAACAATCATGATACTCTTCAAGCCACTCTGACTGCAGTATCTACGTGTATGCTACAGTGTTTCAGAAACACATCCCTAGATATCACACAGTTCCATGTGATGTACAACAGCAATAGAAAATAAAAATGAGTTAAATCTTTTGTTACGGTTGTTATCTTTTGAAAGACTCAACTCTTCTTGAAGATAAAGGAATATTTTCCTCTTTTAAAATCTCACATTGTACTTATTTTAAGTACAGTCAGTTTCCACAAAAACTGCTGATTTAATTTTTTTTCCTTGTTTAAATAACCATTCATTTAAGACACAAGGAGGAATTTCAGAAGGGATGGGAATGGAAATATGAAAAATACAGGAAAAGAAAAAAGCAAGTCATCAACAATAAATAGAATAAATAGAAATTAAAGGGAAAATAAGAAAAAAAAAAGAAAAAAATTAAGCCTTTGTTGTTCCCTAGAGATGGCTTGAACTTTCACAGTTTTCATATCTGGAAAAGCTGTCTGAAAGCTAGAGAAACACTCAGTCTGTTTTCTGTGGGCTTTGCTGTCCTAAATATGACTGCAGCATTGTCTTGCAGTGACTGCAAAACAGAAGACATTGTTATGTCTTAACTGCCCTGCAAAAGCAAACTAGAAGGTAAAGTGAATTCACTGTCCCAGAAAGGAAAGCATCCATGCAGAAACACACTAAGGAGTATGTTGCCTGGACACAACAAAGGATAACTTAAGTAATCTTAAATGTTTCTGTCACTCCTCAATAGTCATGTTAAAACTATTAAGGGAGGAAAATTTTGGAATACTGTTCCAGTTTAAAAATGTGACAGGAGAGACAGCCTGTATTAAACAAGCAAGAGCTCTTCCCCTGGGGAGAACAAAGGAAAAAACCTCTCACTTTTAAATGTTTTGGCAGATTTAGAATTAGTTTGGAAATAGCAATGAAGATATAAGAATAGTTAATGCATATGTCTTCAGGGCCATAGCATATACAAGCCTACTGCAAGACTCCAAAACTGTACTGAATTTCACCCAATTTTCCAGATGTAAATTTAAAAAAAAAAAAAAAGGAAAATTTATCAGTGGTAAAAATAAATGAATAAAAAAAGTTCATTCTGGCAGTATATGGTAAACACATAAAAGTATCAGCTGCCCTATATGCAAAGAGTATCACAGTGAGGAAATGATGGCATTCACTGTACTATAAAAATAGCCTACATTCATAGGAAAGGTTAAAGTAGGAAATGTTTTACTTGAGCAGAACAGTATGTGACAGAAGTACACACCAATGCACAGGACATGCAGGGGATTTGTCAAGGCAGCTTAAAGCCTATTTCTCAAATCTTTTTCTAGACTCAAGCTCCTGTAACAATATTCCTCCTCAGCAGTGCAGCAATAATATACAAGTCTGCTGCAGCCTGCTAAGCCAAGATCCCTTCTCTATTGCTGTGCAAGAATGGAACAAAAACAACTTGCAATTTGAAATGGTAAAAAGAATATGAATCTATCCATCTAATTAATCTGTGGAGATAAAAGGGTTCCCTGCAATTACAGGAGAGCCTCTTTTTCTGTTCCTTATTCTCAGCTGGAAAACCAGCCTCAATGAACATTTGAATGGGGAAGAAGGGAACTCCCAGAGATATCCACTTTACCCTCCATCTTAATTTTAAGGTAGATCATAAGCCTAATGTTCTTCCAAACAGGCATTTGATGATATGTAAATGTTCAGCAAGGCCTTTTTCTCATACATTTTACCACACTGGGGAAACATGCATGAGGACTTCATGTTCTCTCTCTGATTTCTCATAGCGGAAACCAAGACAGGCATTAAATTTTATCAGCTCAAGAGATGTGATTGTCAAGCCAGATAATTTCTCAATTCCTTGAAAGTAAAATTACTTTTGACCACTTCCATATTAAAGTGGAGACATTAACAACAAACCTTCCCAAAATAGAGCAGAATTGCAGAAGCACATTTCATCAACACAAAAAACTATCAAGTCACATAATCAGTTTTTTAGTAGCTATTTCTTATAAGTCTTTTCTTTCAGAGGGTCCTTTATCTCTCAGATAAAAAGCAGCAGACATAGCAAAATGCCTGAGGCTCTGTCAGAATTTCCTACTATCTGAGTTCACTTTCTCACTAAAAGCCATTCACAATTACAACGATTTCAAAGGACTTTATTGTGGAGAATAGTATCGACAGCAAACTCCATTGAAGCAGAACCATCAATTTGCCAGTTTATATGCTAACAGTACGTAAGAGGTGAAAGAAAAAGTACAAATAAAATCATTTAAATTATGTTAAATGCTGAAACAAGTCGTGATCTAAATGCTCATGAAGGAGCTACACACAGAGCATATTTTCAAGGCAACTGGCTGTATGTTTTCAAATTTTATTTCATTTACATTTAACTAAGATACAATATTCTACGTACATCAAAAAGGAAGGATCTCCCTAAAGTACTCCCAAACCTACAACACCATGACAAGAACAAAGAGAAATATGGGAGATGCCTCCCTTGGTACAGAAATCAGTAAGTAAGGGACTGAGTCTCACATGAACTATTTTTAAGCACCCTACAAAAAAGCCCCACACATTTGTATTACCATTTTCTTCATAAAAAAAGAATCTGAAAAAAGAATAAAATATTTATGTGTGCTGATTTTGGCTGGAGTAGTGTTAATTTTCTTTGCAGTGGCTTGTATGGGGCTGTGTTTTGCATTTGTGTTGAACACAGGGTTGATAATACAGAGAAGTTTTTCGTACTGACACCCTGGTGAGGAGACTATGAGTGCATGGGAATTTGGGAGGAGACACAGACAGGATGGATGACCTCTGCTGACCAAAGGAATATGCCAGATGACATGTCATCATGTGCAGTATATAAAGTAGGAGAAAGAAAGAGGAAGGGGAGACTTCTGGAGCAATTGTCTTCCCAAGTCACTGTTACATGTGGTGTGGCCCTACTGTCCTGCGGATGGTTGAACACCTGGCTGCCCATGGGAAGAGCTGAATGAATACCAAGTTTTGCTTTGCTTGTGTGTGCTTTTCCCTTCCATATTAAATTTTCTTTGTCATAACCACGGGTTTTCCAGCTTTTACCCTTCTCTCCGAGATCCTGATGGTGGGGGACTGAGAGAGTGCCTGCATGAGGCCAGTTGCTAGCTGGGGTTAAACACAACACTATGAAAGATGAAAATAGTTTTTAAAAGCTGTTGAAAAACTTGATTGAAATTTTACAAGTGTCAACCAAATAGATAAAGATGGAAGATTCTCAGCTGATGCTTTTTGGGAAGTTTGTTTTTCACAATTTCCTTTTCACCAAGCACAAATGTTATGTTCTATGATGCACTGCACTGTCAGTGTACATGAACATCTGTACATGAATTACACATGGATATTGAAATCCAAAATTAGATGTTAAAATTATCTTCATAGTCCTGACAATGCAACTTTGCAGAATACTTCCTTCATCTCTCCTTGTTGTTACATATTCTCTGAATTACAGATTCCTACAAAAAGTTAGCGAAATTTAAGAAACAAACAAGCTAAGGGTTAGGGTTAGGGTTAGGTTTAGGTTTAGGGTTAGGGTTAGGGTTAGGGTTAGGGTTAGGGTTAGCAAGACAAAATATTACACTCAAATAGTCTTCATGTTCACTATCTCTGCAGAAGCATCTCTGGGAAACCGTTAAGACGTACATAGTTGTTTCCATATGCCTGTTTCCTTTCCAGAAGAGTCAGCTCTTTATCCATATTCCTTGCTGAGCATTTTAAAGACAGGTAGAACGTTATTCAGTGTTTTTATGCATAAGGGATACCTGATCTATCATAAATGTCAAATTAGGGCTATCCCACATTGCACTCATTAGTTACAGAGCAACACAGGGCAAGGTGGATTTTTGTCAAGTGTCTATAATAAAGCTTAAAATGCTGTTATGAAATATTCATGAGGATTATAGAATACACAGCATTCATATTAGTGCCTGAAGGATCACACAAAACTCCCGTTGTATATGTATTTATGAATTTTTGTATATATGTATATATGTATATATGTATATATGTATATATGTATATATGTATATATATGTATATATGTATATATGTATATATATGTATATATATGTATATATGTATATATGTATATGTGTATATGTGTATATATGTATATATGTATATATGTATACATGTATACATGTATACATGTATACATGTATATATGTATATATTAATCTCACATTTGATTAAACTTTTCTTTACATTTGTGCTGAGATCAACCTGGTTCATCCCATCTCCTCTCAGGTTTTAGGACAGCATTAGAGATCATGGAAATTAATTGAAAAATTCCAATGACCTGATATAGGAGAACATCTTTGTAGCATTACTCTTTTAGATCATAGAATCATAGAGTGCTTTGGGTTTGAAGAGACTGTAAAGGTCATCGAGTTCCAACCCTTGCTGACATGGGCAGGAACAGCTTGCACTGGACCAGGTTACAACCTGGCCTTGAGCACCTCCAAGGACAGGACACCTATTACCTTTCTGAGGAACATGTTCCAGCGCCTCACCACCCTCACACGAAAAAATTTTTCCCTAATATGTAATCTAAACCTACTCTCTTTCGGTTATGCAAGGCAACAAGAAAAACATGAAAATTTAGAATGCCTGCACGTCAGAGGAACAGAAATTATTCTGTCTCACTGTCATCAAGAACAAAACACACAAAATATTTGGATATTTCCCACTAAGCAGGTTGCAGGAGAGCTGCATATTACTAGGCAGAATAATCTTTAAGAGTAATAAAAAAAAACCCGCAGGAGAGAAAGTGCATGGGAAAACTCTTCTTTACTTAAACATTAGTGCTGATGTGACTCAGGTTTTACACCATAACATTCCTAGACAGAAAATAAGCAACAACATTGCCAAACAGAGAACTTTACTGTCAGCATTTGGGAGAGATAACAGTATACACAAAAACATGCAAAGAACAGAAGTTTCTTTTAGAAGTTCTGTATCCTGAACCACAAAGATACGGCTTCCTTGGGCAGCCTTCCAGAGAGTTTTCTGTCACACTGTTGGAAACACACTGCTTGCAGCTGCTGGTCACCAATTGGCTTCAATTTGTACGCACAAGACTGGCAGTGGTTCAGGACATTTCTCAGAAACTGAATTTTTCCCTCTCAGGTAAAATCAGTGGTAAAAATGGCTGAGGCACAGACTTACACTTCATGTTAAGACACAAACATTACAAGGACAATGAAAAATACAGAGGTAGATGGAGGACATTTCTCAGAAACTGAATTTTTCCCTCTCAGGTAAAATCAGTGGTAAAAATGGCTGAGGCACAGACTTACACTTCATGTTAAGACACAAACATTACAAGGACAATGAAAAATACAGAGGTAGATGGTGAGACAAAAAAGATACCATGCCTTCATTCTTTTTGTGTGGCACCAGAAATGCATTTAAATATAGTTTCATATGTGATATGACAAGATAGAAAATTTTAGACAGTTCTTCCTGTCATATACCAGCTACTAAATATGAATTTGAAGCAATTTTTTCCAAAGCCAAAGAAATTGAAATTGTAGCATATCACACAAGATCCTATGAACACATCAGAGGTTCAAAGAAACAACATCCTTTGTTTACAGACAGAGATGTACTGTTGCCAGATTATGAGTTCTCTACAACCTGATTATAGAGGGATTATGCCTGAATGATTAATGTACTACTGAGGCCCATGAAAGCTAGTACCTAATAAAATGTATACTAGAATACTTCTACTAGTCAAACTTTTTCTGCTCCAAATATTTGTCAATATTGAGCTGCATGAATAAATAGACTGAAAATCCTGCTGCTGCTGTGGTGGAGGAAAAGGGAATTCCACACAAATGATAGCTGAGCTCAAGAACAAAACATTTTTGAAATTTTTTCTGCACGTATGCAAGTGCTTCACAAGTTTATATAAATCTAAACATTGCACTGAATTTAGAACGTTTTGAGTCATTACAGATTATCACACAAAATTTTTCATTTTTTCCTGAATTCCTTAATGCAAAGAAATAAAAGGAAACTTCCATTTACTGCAGTCACTGTGAATAGATTTCTGCCACTACTTCTCCCAGGAGTCGTGTATACATAACATATGTGCTATTAACCAGTCACTTCATTGCTTCAGTTTTTAGACTTTCCACCTTCTACTAATTCCAGTCCTCAGTTGTGTCACCTGACACTGGAAAGTTTTGCAAGTGAGTATCAATAATTTCTTCTTCTGAGTTTAAGCCTTTTCATAGTAAACTGAATATTTCTAGATCAACTATGAGTTAACCCTGTTCCTTTAGAAATTTTTTGGTTTTTTACCTTAAAACGTGTTTTCTGCCTTAATATAGCCTATTTTTAGAAACATAAGTCAAAAAGTTCTTGATGCCAAATTCATACAAAAAATGTCCTTGAAACCTGTGGGAGCATAATCTTCATGGATTCTACACATGTACAAAATACATATACATAGCTCTATTTTTTTTTTCCTTAAAGGGTTATTGTAGCAACTGAAGTCTTTCTTCTGTGACATAAGAGAAAGTTAACTTACACTAGTATTTTTAAATATAAATTGCCAATCCAACTTTTTAAACGTAAATTCTTAATCCAACTTCTGTGTCCTAAGGCTGGTAAAAAAAATCCTTTGTTATCATCTCATTCTCTTTGGCAGTTGTTCTTAAGACCTTTCCACTATGATAAACAACCTCATGCTAGATGCATTTTATTTTGCCTTTTTGCTACATATTAATCTGTTTTTAGAGTTTTGATTAGGATTCTATCTCAAAAGCCACAGAAATCCTCTGATGAGGCCATCAAATCACTACATCTACAGAATTCTTGGGCTATCATCTATCACATCTAGGTAGCATCTATATGCAGGGAAGGTTGTTTTGAATACATCAAAACATTCTCAGCACATCTGTTGGCAGAGCCCCTGCATGTGCTGCTTTGCAAAGTGCACAAGAGGAATGAGCCCTTATACTTTGTTGGGTAAAAGCAGTAACATAAATGCAGGAGATACATTCAGGAGACTGTTCTACTTTTGATAACACATTAGAAGGAAGCAAGAGATTCATATAAATTACAATTCTTATACTTTTTCTGTTCTTCCCTCTTTTCTTCCTTTACTAGCACTGCTGAGGAGAACAACTACATTCTAATTTGACTTTTTAAAACTTAATTATTACTGGATAGTACTCCAGCTGGCTAAACACTACATATAAAAGTTCATATTGAATATGCCAGATATATGAGTATTGGCATTTATACACATGCATGCATATACTGTAGTATGGCTGCATTAATGGAAGAATTCCTTGAAATTCCTAGTCAACACCCAGTATTAACTGGTCTTGCATATTAGACAATCTCTTAAGCCTCACTACATTTTAAAGCAAATACATTATCTCCCACAAAAAGGCTCCTTGTTAAAACAGAAAACTGTATATGAACAATATGAGGATAAAATTCTCCTTCATTTTATAAGACAGAAGATAGATAGATAGATAGATAGATATAGATAGATAGATAGATAGATAGATAGATAGATAGATAGATAGATAGATAAATGACAGCTAAGACACAACTTCTAATGAGCCATGGCAATTGTCCAGAATTGCCAAATAAACTGCTGCATATAACCTTCTGAGTGCTAAAGCATTTCTGTTTCCTGAAGAGGTCTTCACAGTTGGTCTATTTGATGGAAACCATAGGCCAGACAGCAACATTTCAATAAAATAATTAAAATAATGCAATCCTGGTTTAAAGACACTTTTAAAAATACTGATCTTAAGTTCCCCCCTACCTGTAGCAGAAAGCTCACTTCTTAGCCCACGGTACTTGAGTTTGCTGGACAGTAA
Source organism: Zonotrichia leucophrys gambelii (assembly GCF_028769735.1). Taxonomy (NCBI): domain Eukaryota; kingdom Metazoa; phylum Chordata; class Aves; order Passeriformes; family Passerellidae; genus Zonotrichia; species Zonotrichia leucophrys. Next base: position 48,311,886 of record NC_088200.1, read on the forward strand.
CAATGATCTCAAGCCAGTGTTCTGCATTTTCAGGAAGCAAGGGGCAGTAGAAAGAAGGATAACCAGAAAAGACCTAAAAGCAGTTGCCACACACCATTTTTATTGCCATCTCCCAGTGGCTGATGACATCTGACTGAAAATGAGAGCTGGGACATACAGGTCTTCTGACCAGATCTGCCGTCCCACGTCTGCTGGCCTCTGGCTGTAGCCATGGGCAGCGAGGAAAAGCTTTGATTGCAGAACACTGTAAGATGGTAAGATCAGGGTAGCATGGAGTTTTTAGGACTCCTTCATGTGCTGACATGAAGGACCTGTTTACATTGAGAAACAAATGAAGCTTATTCCAAATTACTGCATGGAAGCAAAAGAAAACCTTCTGTTATTCAAAAATAAGTTTAAAAGCATGAGCTTTCAAGACTTACATTTCATTTGCTTGAAGATGGACTTGTTGGGCTCAAGCCAGTGCTGAAAAGACAAAGCAGAGAGCAGAGGTTAATATCAATCAAAAATAGCCTTGTAAATGTAAATGGTACCAAAAATGAGAAGTAGGAATTTTATTTCACTGAGACATACATAAATGAGAAAAACACCTCCGTAATGGAATTCTACTGTATAAGCATATGTGATATCACCAGCGCCTGTAAAATAGATGTAGTTGAGAATAGAAATAAGACAGATATTTCAAAGACATATTTAAGGGACTACAGACTGTAGTCCTCAGCTTGCAGTAGACATTTTAGTCTTATACTTTTAGACATTTTTTTTCCAGAAGAATGATCATATCAGACAGTAGGAAAGATTATTCAGAAACTTTAACACTGTCTCTTCATTGGTGTTGCCTTCTATGCTTCTTAAAACTAAAGAACGTCTAAGTACTATATAAACTAAAAATCTCAAGGGAAAAAGATTGCACTTTTCTGTGAAATGTTCACAATAACCTAATCATAACTAATATACAGAAGAGAGGTATGGATGCTTATTAGTAGGTGCATAAATTTACAGGAAAATATGCTTTTGGCAGGAAAATAAGTAAGGCTCACACTTTAGTTAAGAGCCTTAGCATATCCCCTGCTAGCACTAGCTGACCTGCTCAGGAGGATGTTTTGTCAGACAAACGAACATGCTGATATTCAAGTGCCACTTCAGACCGCAACCAGCAGCCTTTGTATTAGTATTTTTCATTTAAGCAAAAATCTCTGCAGTAAAATGAGATTTGTGCTGTGGAAGCAGCTGGTCGAAAAGCACAGCATTCAACACTGGAAGGCCTTGCACTAAGGGGTTTCATTCTTAACCCTTTCATTCTAGCCCTAAAACCCTTTGGTCAACTGCAAAAAGAAAATGTAGCATTTATTAAACATTATTAAACAATGTCCAATACTTAAAATATTGGATCCTAAAACATGGGCTACCATTTCTCTTCATAGCCTGTAGCAATTCTACTACAGAGAAAGGCCAGGGGTAGATATTTTGTAGGGGTTGTTAATATCTGACAGAAAATTATTACTTTAAAAATTATGACACTTCAAGAATTCAGGTGCAGTCAGGATAACCGCCAATCAGTTTTCTGAAGAGAACTTTTGAAAAAACAAATACCATTGAATGAGCATTTTTAGTATCTGTGGTTTATGTGCTATGGTTGCTCAGAAACTCACACACAAATAGTCTACAGTAGTACTGGAGATAAGCCCAGCAATGTATTTCTATTTGAAGTTCGCTTATCACTGAGAGACTGATATGGAACCCTGGTACAAAGAAAACAAAAACCAACAACTTCAAACTTCAAACAACAGCCACAACACAACAACAACCCTCCAACATTTCTTTACCTATTCTGTCTTCCCAGTATCTCTCTTTTTAGGGGAAAAGATGAAACATAATTGAATCAGCAATGACGGTTTCACTGAGTTACCAGAAATATCTAGCTCATTTCATTCTTTTTTTAGATAATACACATAAATTATTTATATGTTTCACTCTGAATAATGGGGGCTGAACGTTGCTCATAAAAAGATAAAGACAATCTGATTTAAGAATTCTTATACAGTCTGCAGTGGTTTAGAGGTACATAATCCAGAATGAATTCACAGATGGGAAACCAAGACAAACCAATATAGAAGTCCACTTTCCACAGCCCCACCCCACATCCACCGGGATCAGGCCAGTCCTAGATGAAGATTCAGACAGCAAAAGGGGACCTGGACCGTGAGCCATGCTGTACTGCTCCCAGCAAACTGAAAGTTAAGAGTATTCAAGATTTTCATCTAGCAGAAACACAACACGATTTTCTTGATATTTCTTTTTGAAATACCAGAAAGAAGTATCAGCACAGACTGGAGTATCAGCACAGACCAGATCAGCATTTAGAACTGCTTGGAAAAGTTAATTACCTATTACAACAAAGCAGTTAGAGATTAAAAAAAGCAAATTTGCAAATATGAAACCCTGATATCAATCATGTGAATAGTGAAAGAGGGGAAACATGGAAATTTCTCAAACCCTCAGGAATGCAGATTTACCTAACATTTCCAAAATCAAACGTGTATCACTAAGACCCGACCTACATGGGTTAAAACAGATTGAAAAGACACCAAGCAATTAAGCAGTCTAGGCTTTCACATGGAGGTCATGGAAGTGACAGGCAGTTTCTACAAGCTCAGATTTCTGCTGTGACCTTCTGTTGGTGGAAGATTGCAAACGTGTACACAATTCAGCTGTATCTTCCAGAAAAGAGAGGAGTTATTTCATAATTTATGGAGACTTTCAAAGACACAGCAATTAGGTGCTTAATGCTCTCTGACTGTCAGGGGAAGATAAACACCTAGTCATTGCTAATATTTCTGGAAATAGCCACCCCTATATTTTTGTTTGCATATTTCAATTTGAGTTTTAGGAAAGATTTTCCCCTGAGTACTTATCTTTCAGCCTTACAGCATTGACTATTAATAATTAATACCTGTGCCTCATCTCTACTATACAGTATCCAAGCCATATTTATTCCCAGATTAATTAGCTGTTATAGTAAGGAGGAGATTAAGGTTCCTAAAAATTAATCAAGCTGTTTCTGCAGAAACTTTATATTGAAAAGTATTTGGTTTTCCAAAATGCTTTTTTCATGTAGTAATATTTTTTTAACAACTTCCATGAAAAAAAATCCTAGGTGAATGAAAATATAACACCTCAAGTTAGCTTCAAAAGATAAATTTTAGAAACATTTTAAATGTTCAGCTGCAAAAAAGTGTCACTAATTCACATGTCACACTGCCTTGCAAGAACAGGCCACAGATGTTTTCAACTGTTCATTGCAATTAGTTATTGTACCCTTTATTGTAATAAAAACCCAAAAAAATCTACTCAGGTATAGAACTGAGACAATAATCTTTTATTTCTTTACTAGCACTAAAGTGTGCAAATCAGGGAGAGAAAAAGAACTCCAGCAATTTTAAGCAGTTTCATCTCTGTCTTGTGTATTTGACATTGTAGTCCACAAAGGCTGCTTTAATTGAAGGATGGCCTACACCTGCAACCCAGCTTGATTTTATGTGTGATAGTAGCTAATGATCACTAGAAATTATTCCTGGAGGGGCTGAACTTCTTGTTTCATTGAAAGCATGTTAGCAACATGGTTGCTGCCCAATGGGGAAGGAAATACTTTGATCCTAATCCTGTTAACACATTGCCAAGCATTCTGAGAGGAGATTGATGTTCAGCACTACTCATTTCTAATCTCTTTTCCACAAGAGGTTTCAGTAGCTGCTATGTATCTCATGGGTCAGACAGGTGCTCTCACAGAAAAGAGAAGGTTGAGAGAAAGATACATAGAAATCTTGAAGGTCAGTCACGGGACAGCTAACGAATCTTGGTGCTTCAAGTGCCAGTGGTGCGTAAGCAAACTGTCACAGATATCACTTTTGGTGCTGGATCCTAAAATATGCTGAGCATTGCCTTCTGACTAAGATTTCATTGCAACTGTATGCTGCATTTCAGACTAGTGCAATTTTTGCTTTGTAAATAGAGCCTTCACCTCTGATCAGCCCTTAAGTGGCGCTGAGTAGTCATTAGCGAGGCCAGGTGTGTTCTTGCTTACCCACAAATGCTGAGCAGCTGATGTGCTATCAGCTTTCACAGCAAAAGCTCAGGGTGAACAAGGACACCCTGCAAGGGGAAAAGCACCGTTCTAGAAACTCAGTTTAACTCCACAAACACTGATATGCTTTTGGTAAAAAACACTTCAGTCTGTTTCAACCTGTTTCAAATAAAGCCATTCACTGAGAAGGTCTGAGAGGGCCGAGCTTTGTCTTGATCCAGCACAGGGTTAAGAGTTCTAAATAAGAAGCTGTGAGGAAAAAGGAAACAGTGATAAAATCAAAGAATGGCCTGGGTGGAAAGGGACTTTAAAGATGATTTTGTTCCACCTCCCATTCCATTGACAGAGACATGTGTCATAAAACCACATTGCTCAGAGTTTCATCCAACCTGGTGTCCTGGTTTAGGCCTTGAGCACTCCCACGGATGGGCCATCCACAGCCTCTCTGGGCAACCTGTTCTAGTGCCTCAAAGCACTGGCAGCAAAGTAAAGTCTCATCTCTTCCCAGACTAGAGGCTTTTGATTAAGTCTCGTTTGGAAGAGGAGTAGTCAGGAATGGGCAACTGAAAGTGGCCAAATACTGTGAATACTTAAATTTCATTCAGCAAGCAATACTTTGCCAAGTGCTTGGATTTGCATACAGTAAAACAGAATCCGAAGAACCTGCAGGTTTTACAAAACTACTTCAGGCAAGGGCTGGACTGGAAAACTTTGTTTAATTGACAGAAAATAGCAGGAGAATGGAGATGTGAAACACTGCTAGAAAATTAAAAGAATAATTAATTTTATTGAAAACTCCATATATTGGGCTTGAAAATAAACCCTATATTAATCTTGAAAATGAATATGTAATGTTTTTCTTGAATGAAGAGCAAAATCAAGGTAAATTTGCTTTAGCTTCAAATAAGGGACTTGCATGGGGACTGCCAAAAAAAAACCCAAACCAACCAACCAATCAAACAAACAAAAACAAACAAACAAATACATATCCAAAGCTCACAGAAGTTCAGCCAGGGCAATTGATTGGGCAACAGGCAACTCTTACAGGCACAAGAGATGCCAAAGGACCTAGGGCATAATGTGTGTTTCCATCGTCATGCCCTGAGGCCAACACTGCTTTCTCATGGTTTCAAGAACTTTTATATCAAGAATATTGACATTGTTCTGCCGTAGCAAAAGAGCTGCTTCTCTGTATTTTTGCCAAAATCAGAGCACCAATGTTATTTAGTGTTATTTTTGCCAAAATCAGAGCACCAATGTTAATGAGGAAGAAACAAGGTACATCACTATCACAAACATTTATCTGGTCCAGAAAAGGTAGTCACATACACTGGAGCAGAATCACCAGTTCAGAATATGATTCTGAACTGGCAAATTTCCAAATTATCACTGCTGTATGTTGGAACTTATCCATAGTCTCTACATCAGCTGAACATCTGGCCATAAAATCTGCATATATTGATGGATGCATGAGCCACCACATTCTCACAGAAAACTGGTTCACAACCAATGGGAAAAAATCTTAGCTTTTATCAATATATGATAATATAAAAGGATTTCGTTTACAAATTTACTAATCTTCACACAAGATATTTAGTTAATAATATTTCTGCTGAATTAAATGTATAAAAATGTATATATTCTCTTCACATTATTATTCATTTCTGTCAAATTTTTGTTTAGTACATAAATGCAGCTCTACTAGTAAAAGCATGATGCCATTTAACTCAGCACTTAGTCTCTGAAAATGGTCTGAAACAAGCACTTAGAGAAAGAACAAGAGCAGTAGCTCCCATTGTGCTCAATGGGCTGCCAGGCTATATTAAAATTCATTTTAAATCTTTGTAGGTTTTAAACAATTTGTCCAAACTCCAATTTTTAACACTTCTTTCAAATTCATGACAGCTACAATGAATTTTATTACTGCCTATGGTTTTCTAAAAATTAATTCTCAATGCCTGTGACTTTACACTTAGTTTACTTTAGAGTGTCTCAGTTCTCAGAATTACAGGCCAACTTTTCCCTGATCACCTTCTCCAAGTTATTTTACAACATATTATTCTCTCTCATTCCCTTTTGCTTACTCTCTGACTCTCTCTTATTCATTCTCTCTCACTCACCTCTTTTCCTAGACATATTATTTTTTACTCCAGCTCTGGATGAAATCCATTTCTATTAGATATAATTCTCACAGCTTTCTTTGCTCCTTTTCCAGTTCAATTATTTTGAATTTACATGACCTGAACAGCCCACAGCAAGCAGCATTGCAGCAAAAGTTCATGCAAATGCAATAAATTTTATGATAACTGTGCCCTGGAGCAGAGGTTCGTATGCATGGATAAGGATTAAGATTTTTATTAACTTATAGCTCAGTTACTCTGGGGTTCTGCCCATAATACTTCTGTTCTACTCCTTCACAGAGACTGGAGTTCTCCCAGGCTGGTCTCTACTCCTAACTGTATGTAGTATTGCAAGTCCTTAAAAACAAAACTTCATTAAACTGAGGTTGCAAGTTGTCTAATGTGTCTTTCTTCCAACCTCCACCACTTTCATGTGGGACTAGGTACACATTTTTGGAAACATGTATCAAATAGCTGCTCTTGCTAAAGCAGAGATCAGCTGCACTCAAGATTTGATGACCCTTTCCCAAGGTCCCTCTGATGAGGAAATGCTGTACATTTTGTATATAGCTCCCATTAAAAACAGAACCATTACTTCATGATAAAGAAATTAATTACTAATGGACCAGAGATGAATTTCCTTTCCTAGTAAATACTGGCACAATGCTAAACTACTTAGGTTGTAAGATTAAACAAATATTCTGCCCAGGTCAATTGTAAGTGATACACTTTGGTGTACAAATGAGTCTCCTCACCACCCTTACTAGTAAAATAAATTAAATAAAATCTGATTTTAAAAAAAACCTATATGTGTGTCACCCAATTTTCATCATATTTAAGCTTGAAAGCAAAATGAGAATTTTATCTGCAATAGTTCTTTAGGAAGGAATTAGCAGGCATGCCGACAAATCCATAGTGCCCAGTGTCACCCTCCTATCAAAGCAGCAAACCAGGCTCTATGCTCTGGGAAAGTCAGAAAATTCCAGTGTACTCAAAGCTACCACTCAGGATCAGCTGCATAGAGGGAGTGTACCCACAGAGTAGTTCCACTAATTTGAAAGCTTTATTTTGATACAAGCACAGGGCTAAAACCACTGCACTGCTCTGCTACTCCCAGACAGCCCTGCAGTACACCCACATGACAAAGCATCTTAATGCTTAAGGGTGATTATGATTTCAGACATCTCCACAGTGATAGCTAAGACTTCACAATTGCTTCAAGGTCCTACAAAGCCTTTTCATGACATTTCCAACCTACACCATGGGTAGCTCCAAGGTATTTCTGTCTAACTACCATGCCAAACTTCCACACTCAAAAAACAAAATCCCAAGCATTGGGCCCAGATTGATGGACTGGGAGTGAAAAAAGAAAAAAAAAAGGAGAGAAGCATTTCCAAGTTTAAATCATTGCTCAGTTTGCTGAGGTGCCCTTCTGAAGGGACTTAAAGCCTATCTTTTACCACACTAGAATTTTTCAGCTGAATCTCCCCTTGCACTCAAGAACAACAGCCTCTTTCAATAAGAAATCCACTCTAGAGAAGATGCTGAACAGCAGCTTCCCTCTGTCATCCTATTCTCATCTTGTATCAGTCCAAAAACGAAGATGCTACACAATAAACCCAGAGAATTAGCCATTCTGCATTTCCACAAGCGTGGGAGGGTGACAATTGGCCTCAATATGGTATCGAGTATATGGAAAGGTACAAGGAATAGTTCCTTCAGCAGGAGAATCAGTAACAGCTGGTCCAGGCATGGTTTCTATTTGAAACTGTTAAAAAGCACAAGCTCCAAAATGATTGTTCCTGTGTTCTTACAGTGTATCTTACAATGTCTCAATGTCTCTTTATTCTCTTGAGATCTCCTGGGCTGGGTTTGGTCTTCAGTGTTTTCCTCAGTAAGAAAAATAACAGGGTTCTATCCACCAATGTGGCAGCTTATCTTCATGAACCCATAGAGGAACTTAATAATGAGAACTATATAGAATCATAAAACCATCAAAGCTGGAAGACACCTTTAACACCATCCAGTCCCCTCTTTCACCCAGCACTAGCAATATAACCCTTAAATCACTAAACCATAAACCCAGCAACAGATCCAGACTCCTCTTCAGCACTGCCAAGGATGGTGACTCTATCACCTCCCAGCGAAAGATATTTCCTGACCACCCTAACAGTGAAAAAAATTCCCTAATAACTAATCTGAATTTCCCCTGTCTCATCTTAAGGCCATTTCCCCTGGTCCTCTCCCTGCTGGCACAGTAGAGGAAACCAGCCCCCAGCTCACTACACGCTCCTTTCAGGGAACTGTGGAGCGATGAAGTTGCCCTTGAGCCTCCTCTCCTCCAGACTAAACAAACCCAGATCCCCCAGCCATTCCTCATAAGACAGGTTTTCTAGTCCTTTCATGAGCCTTGTTGCTCTTCTCTAGACACTCTCCAGCACCTCAAAGTCCTTTTTAAAGTGAGGGGCCCAGAAATGAATACAGGACTCAAGGTGCGGCCTCACCAGTGCCAAGTTCAGATGGATGATCTCTGCCCTGGTCAAATTTGACCAAAAGTAGCTTTAAATGTTACTACAGTTTAGAGTCAGAGAGAAAGGCAATATGATCCCACATAACTGTCTCAGAAATCCACATGAGAAAGTTAACAGTTAATATATGAACACTAGGAACTCCTTTGTTCTCACTATCATTAGACATAAAACAGCATACCACAATTTACTGCATAAAATTAATACACCACTGACATTTTTGAATCTCACTAAGGCAAAGTTTCCCCAAAAGACTATCCAAATGCAACACTAAAAGGTACAACACGGTGGAGAACCTACGGATTTTAACTCCTAGTTCAATTTGATTTTATTGTCACTGCTACTCTCCCATAGATATAAAAGAAAATACAATGCTACTTCTGTTAAGAATGTCATCCAGAGTTTGTCTGGACTAGAATATGGAAAACTATAAAAAATTTTTTAAAGTTTATATATGCTCAAAAAAGTTTAAGTATGTCCAAAATATACACACATGTTTGTTCATGTAGGAGGAAAGGATTATTATAAAAGTGGAGTTGGGGAAGGAAGAAATATATATTATTACTTATTTGAAAAATAACCTATAAAAACACCAGCTGTTTTCCTGTATTTCAAAGTTTTTTTTGACATAATTAGCTCAATTTTCTACATTTTTTCACAGTCAGAAATTCTGAATGTTCTAAACAGAAACCTTGAAACATTTAATTTTAAACATCTGAAATATTGAAGTAATTCATTTTTTAACTTCTCAAACTCAATCAAACATTTTCATACTCCTAAGTCAAAATACTACATTTTGGTAGCATACTCTACATTTAGAAGATATTTTGGATTAATTAAAGCTGGTATTTTTGGCTGCTTGAGCTCCCTCATTATAAAACAAAAGGACTGCAAATTAGCTTTCAGAGCAACTATGGAACCTTTGCACAAAAAAAATTAAATCTTAATAAAATGGAGGCAAGCATGACTGCTAGACTAAATGCCAGTGGCATAAATCTGCATAATATTTCATATATATGTATGTGTGTGCGTACACTGTATAATAATATACTATTATTTTGTATATCACTATTCAAAAAAATCAACCAAGAATAATTCACTAAAAGCCAGAATTAAATGCATTATTTTGGCAGTTTCATTTGGAACCAGTGATATAGTCCATTCTGTGCAAGCACAGAGACTATGCAGTCAAATATAAAATTCTGCAACATAAGAAATGCTACAACAGAGGCATTCAGCATTTCCAAGAAATTCAGCAAAGCAACACCCATTGTGTGCTATGTACATCAGAATCAACAATAATCCTCCTGAAAAAGAGTTATGCTTTCTTGTTTCAGCTCCTATTACATGTTGTTTGAAAGAACAGTCAGAAGATGGTGCCTAGTCTCTGTCTTTGACTATATTTAATATAAACTCCTTCCATAAAATTATAGAGAATTCTCCCAAAATTATTGACCAACCTGGTGAAAGATTTTTCCCCACTGCCTCCATTAGGACTGTCTCAGACAGTGCGGCTGTCACCACTGTAAGAACCACCTCCCTTGCTTAAACATTTTTTTTCTTTCTATTTTACACTCATGTATGTATAACCCCATCTTCCTAGCCTTTGATTCCTGCACTAAAAGGGTGTGTTCTTCTTAGAAGCATCTCAGAAACAAGCTCTCCACTCTTTTATGCTTCTAATACATCTTCTCCCCTCCTTCCGTCTTCAGTTAAGTTGATCTTTCCTGAATACAGATATCTAGATCAGAGCAGCTGAGGTCTCATTAGAGCCTAATGATATTAATACCTTCCCGCAAATAGAGTCCTAAGAGGCAAACAAAGTGTCTGTTACCATAGCCACGCCATGCACTAAAACCAGACTAGTCGATAGTCACTTTATTCATTTTCCCACATCCCTTTATTTGTCTCTGGGACACTGAAGTACATTGTCACACACATTATCAACTAGCATGACAGCATGAACTATCGCTGCCGTCAAAGTAGTTGTGCTTGGCCAAACCACAAGGTTTACATTCAGAAAGCAGTTGTTGCTGAAATCCACCTACTGGTCTTTGCTGGGCTACTGTTTGTGTTCTGTGACACATCTCACCAAGCCCTAATAATTTACTGTGGAAAATGCGTGTCTCTTTCTCTTCATTGGGACCTGTAAGAATTCCACTAAGTCTTGCAAATTTCTTCGACCACATTACAAATACTCTTTGGAAATTTCTTCTACAGAACTATAAGTACTCATACCTGTACAGTGGCTACAGTCATATGACATTTCTCCTGTGATATTATACTTGCTATAGCTTATCTCTTTAACCACATAACTAGGCAACTACTGATGGATTTTTGTTAGATGAATTCCAGGCATGTAAACTCACAATTGCTGAAATAAAAACAGTGAGGAAAACTGTTACTGCCACATACCTCATAAATTCAAAACTCTAATTTCCATAGATTTTTAGTGAGCTGTCCTGGTTTTGGCCAGGACAGAGTTAACTTTTTGCAGTAACCATGAGGTGGCAAAGCCTGGAGCTATGTGGGAGTGTCTGGGTTATCATATATTCACATCATTGCTGGGGTGCACAAGTAAGGAATTCTTGGACTTCCAGAAAGCTGTTTGTGACAATATAAGGTACTGAATATAAAAATAGAATTGTTACATAAAAGAATGTACACTGCTTTCAACTCATCAATGAAGCATTTAAGTCTGTACAAAGAAGGGTCCTTTATAAATCTTGTCCTAATTCATGACAGAATTTAAAATAAAGAAATAGAGAGACGTTATTGATGTGCTTGAAAACATGAGAGCAATTGTGAATCAGCATTTAAAAACACATTCATGGAAATTCAAGTTTTGTATGACTGTTTAACAAAATCCAGCTGAAGACAGGACCAGTTGGTAGTGGTCCAGACTACAGAGTATAGCAACAGTATTCTCTAGTTGTGGGATGAAAAGGAAAATGAAAACACAAATTTTTTAGGTAAGAACATATTTTTCTTTTTCAAATTGTCTTGTGCTGCTAAGCAATGAAAAAATTTAGCTTCTGTAGAATCTTCCTACTATACTTAGCTATACTACGAGATGTAAAATAGCAACTGTATAGCCATGATGGATAAGACAGTGCAGCAAATTTAGCTAACAATATAGCTAACAGCTCTTTGAAATGCAGGAACCACATACCGTATGATATAATGGGCACCACAATCACTTCCAGGTTTTGGAGTTCTTTTCTGAAGTATCACTGTTTTAAAGTATTTTGACAAAAATTTGGTTTTATTTAAAAGACCCTCTTTACTTCCGTTAGGTAAAATAACTTTTCTGTAGCTTTTTTGAGTGACTGTCAGAGAAACACCCAACAGAAGTAAGTATTTATTGAGTTTTACTTAATTATAACCCAATTATGAGCCCAACCTAATCTCCCTATCAATTCCAAACAGGTGAATACCTCTACAACTTTTATGATTGTGAAGAATTAAGAACACTGGTGAAAATAACTGCTAATTGTTTTCACTTTAAAAGGGGGATGCAATGGAAACTATTTGGTGTAGCTTTGCAAAGCTTTTGCAATTCTATAAGATTGAGCTGATGGTGATAGCCCAACTCCTGTGATTTTTGACAAAACTAATTAAGGTGTAGTAAGTGGTATCCAACCAAATTATTATTTTTTTTTGTTTTCAATCACAGAAGCTTCAAACTGGTAATTGCTTCCAGAGATTAAATTAAAATTTAATTTTTAAATTAAAATTTAATTTTTAAATTAAAAACCCAAGATATTTAAAGTCACATATCTAAGTCTTAATACTGAGACCAGCAGGACAACATGGTGAAGACGCAGTTCCGAATTGCAGTACCTCAGGACTTCTGCTTCCTGTGTTCACCATTTACTCCTACTCTCATACAATAAAAGTCCTCTGAAGCCATGTGGGGGTAGCAGCAGAAAATCACCTATAAAATACAACCTGCAGAACCGCCTAACACCTAGGAAGGATGTCTAATTGCTGAACACAAAAATGTCTACAGCACAGGCCTGAGAACTTTATTGCAGAAATGTAAAGATGCTTATAGGGAGGACCAGCCTGAAGAACCCCCCAAAGCTTGACAAATCACATCTGTTTTCTGTATTATAGACTTAAGTCCATGTATCCTGTGATGGGTGAAACAGAATGACTGGATAGGATTTCTTCTTACATATTCCAAAAATCATACACTAAGAGAAAACTAAAAATCCCAAATTCCAGCACACAGTCAGAGCCTAGAGCTGCTCTGTGCTGACTCAGAGTCATGCCTATAGATTCTTTTCTAGTTTAAGTGACGAGAACTACACAAATCAGAATATATAATAATATAGTAATAGCATGATAATAAATACATTAAGTGAAGGGGAAATTAATTTAATAATGCCCCTTTAGGAACCTTTACAGATTACAGCCTGAGTACAAATCCTCAGAGATACACAACTTTGCATCAGAACACACATTCTTACTAAAAAAAACTTCAATTAACTTTACTTTAAAACAAATTTAGTCAGAGATTATATACATACCCTCTGCTTCTCAGGGTCAACATATCGAATGCCAAAATAGTCTTTTTCCAGCAAGCTGTAATAGTTGCAGATGTGATCGATAAGAAACTGACCCTTGGTTTCCCTCTGTAAAAAGATAAAGAAATTATACATTATGTGAATCTGCTGTCTACAAATCTATGCAAAGTGTCAGGGAAAATGATATGTGAAATTTGCTGTTATTCAGATGAGGACAAGGACTTAACTGTTTATCGTCTCTATAAGACTCAAGAGAGTAATGATCAATACACTCCCTGCACACTCATAGATTGGTTAAGAAAATATCATTACTACTCCTACCTCAGGAAAACTCATGCTGCTCTAATGGCTACACATTTATGAGACTTAATGTGCTACTAGCAATCATATTTCCACAGATGCTATAATGGCATAACATTTATATACAGAATTTCAAAACCCTTTGTGGTTTTTTTATCCTCTCAAATTTGAAAGCAGATCTGAATGTGAGTACTCTATTGGATGTTTACATAGTGCCCATAGCAAAAGACGTCTGATCACTAATTCCCTCCATTAAGTCAAAGTTACAGTATAAAGAACAAATGCCCAAATGACTGAAAGAGAAGTTTTCATCTTTGTGTTGTCACTGGGTAACCACAGCCAAATCTTACTGTTACACATGATATTTAGCTAACAATCTCATTCTTTCTTTCTGTTTTCTTCCATCTCAAGAGTGTGAGTTTATTCTCATTTATCTGACGCCTAATATGGAGATCCTACACGAGTTTTCACATTTCCTCTGATCCAGCTAATGTGAAGGTTCATGTGGGTTTTTTTCTGAAATGTGATTTGTGTCAGTATTAGCATGGGACTAAAGCTGTTTTCCTGAAATAGTCCCTTTCAAACAGACAATGGTGCTTTACTACACAGTGGTGTAGGTCTCTACATTTTTTCCCTCTATGTGTTCACCCTCATCCTGCACTGAGACTTCTCTGCTGCAGACCAGGAGTCTCTACCCTTTGCTGACATGAAACAATTTGAATTCAGCTCTTTAATATCTACTGAAGAGAAACTACACAGGACATTAAATCACTTTATAAAAAAAATATGACTTAATTGTTTTTCTCCAAACTACTTCCTGAAAACTTTAATGCTATGCCTTGTTCAAACTTTTTTTTGAGAATTTAAGAGGTACTTTAAGCTGTAAAGACCATGGCAAGCAAAATTGAAAGGACAGCATCTATATATCTCATGGTACTTTACGAGGCTGGGTATTGCTAGCATATTCACTTTGCACAGAAGTAGCTGAGCCCAAACCAGCACCATGCTCTAAAGGGCAGAGGAGGTGATAGCTTGGGCACCACCACTGTTTAGTGAGATCTACTGCTTCCCACAGGAAAAATGAGACATGCTAAAGACTGGAGAGTTAGAAAATAATACAATCTGTGAACTAAATTTTTGTTCTCTTATCTTTACAATTAATAAGGAATTCTCATGTAGATACAGTTGCTTACTTTTTGGTCTCCATCACGCAACAAACAGATAACTTAAATAAAAAACACCCTCAGTTAAGGCCCTGACAAAGACATGCATTGCCCTTCTGTATGCTGAGGCTCCTGCAGATGTAACCTTGCCTGCCATAAGAACCTCCTCTCTTCCCAAATTCACTTCCAGCCACAATGGAATTGCCAATTTCTCTACAGATTTCCTTTTCCTAGGAAGAGGAAAAGATGTGGCCATCTCTGTTTCCAATGCTACGGTGTAAGCCATCTGATTCCCCTACTCCTATCTGTCTCCACCTTTTATCCCTTATAAACTTCAGTCCGGCACTCTTCCATACTCTCCTACTTGCCTGGAGATATCTCTGCCTTGTCTGCACATGGCGCTCCCATAATTTTTTTTCGTACTTTTAAACAGCCTTTGTCGAAGGATGTTAGCACATTTTGTCTGTTCAGTTTGTGCTTATGCATCCCCATGCTTTGCACTCTGTATTGTTACCTTTTCCCATGTAACCTAGATGCTACAGGTTTCCTTCCAGCCTCAAGACATTAAAGAATCAACTTGTTTACTGTTAAGAGTGGTTACATTCACTGACATCTCTTGGGGCTGTACCCAGTTACAAGTATGGGCATCCTGGAGACAACATAGAGAACGCTTTCCTCAAAAGGAAAAGTCCTATCCAAGTCTGAAAAATACAAAAGGAAAGCTGTGAGTCTCCCTGTGGCTAACAAAAAAAAACCCTCATCCATTAATGCAGCCATATTTCAATTAACTGCTTTCTAACTTAAAACCTTGTAAGTGTCTGGAAAGTTTTGTGACTATGAGAGACCATCAAAATATTGACAAATTTGCACAGTGACATTTCATCACAAAGGCAGTAGGGGCAATTATAAACACAGATGTGACATTTAAGTTGCATACAGTTTTCAACTAATCTACAGCAAATTAAATTGGACTGGGAAATAACAGCTATTAGATGACTCAGGTACAATCAAACATGAAAACAGATTTTACTGGCAACTGTGTACAAATGAAATCCATTTTTTAAAACACTGGAAATGGGGAAGCCAGACTATCCATATTTTCATCTGACAAATTTAGAGGGTGTCACTGTGTTCTGGCTTGGCTATATGATGCTTGCATGCGCTAAACCAGGACACACTGGAAGAACAGTCAGTAATACAATCTTCTACAACAAACTACTAGGGCTTCACATTCTAATCTATGAATTTTAAAATTTGCTTTTCTTCAGTCACCTAAATAATCACAAATTTCTGATCTCCTGAAGAAACCAATAAAAGCCTACAGCACACATAATGTTTATAAATCCAGTGACGCCGTTCTGTTTCTAAAAGGAATTGATGTCCTAGTTTTCTTCCTTGGAAAATAGATGATGGAAACAAACCAAACTAAAAAGAGCAAAAAGCCTCCAAGCTAGATTCATGCTCTAGCAATCTTTAAGCCTCCCATCGATAAATAGAAGGGACTAGTTAATAATTCAGCCTTGGTTAATATACCCCCTTCAGTTCATTACATTTAAAAAAAAAATTCAAGATGCACAAAAGTCGGGTAATTCAGCACAGGCATAATGTAGTGAGAGTCATCATATGAAATTGTAAATGTTCCACTATTAAAGCCTTCTAGACACCTGAAATTTTGAAAAAAATAAAGATATCTTAATTGATACACAGAGGAAAATACTTGATGTGGCACATTGCACATCAAGTCCTAATTCATAATAGATTGTATGACAAGAAGGATGGACAATGGCAGTTAATTTTATTTTCTCCAAACAGCAGAATAAATAAACATTTTTTACATTTCTCTAACCATGCTTCAAATTCTTCTGAGCTTTAGAATCTAATGATCTTTTTCTACACATTACTACATATTACTGTGCTACAAAAGAATATATTAAAACACAATTTCGTTCTGATTCGTGAAAGAATCTGGATAACACAAATTAAGAACAGCAAGTCATACACAACAGAGCAGGGGAATGGATTTGGGTCAGAGAATAATGAATATAAAACATTGCCTGAAATTTCAGACAGTTGCTATACAGCTTTCCAATTAAGCGATCCTTAAAAAAAAAACAAAAACCAAAAAAAAAACCCAAAGAAACAAAAACAATCCTTAAACCCTTTTATACAAAAAAATACTTTGTAGCCATTCAGAAAAATAATTTTATATTACATTTTAGAATATTTGTCAGAACATGAAAAAATTACGTAATAAAGAAACCCATTATTTCCAATACCACTGAAGAATTTCAGCCACAAACAACAGGGATCTGAAAGTAATAGTCAAGTCATACACTTAAAATTTTCACAGCTCAAATATTTGAGAATTATACCACAGTTCACTCAGAAGTTATCCACTATCGTCCATTAAAGCCGGCAGAAGCAACAGTCAGAAAAGTCTGTAGGTGAGATATATGAAATATCCTGAATTGTAATCAATACATTGTGTTCAATTAAGTAATACTATTAAATAAGCCACTTTTTAAAGTGTATTAATTCAAATATGCCTTTCTATCTTAAATGAGAAATATTTTCATTCATATTTTTGTAACCCATGCAATGGCTTTAAACAAAGTCCTATAATGCAGATATTCCACACATTTAAAAGTTTGGAGATTTCTATAAATAATTTGAGAAATTACTTTCTGATTTATTTAGATAAATAGGCACAGACAAGATGAGTATGTTTTTCCTACGGCTGTATTTGAATATCTGACCTTAATACAACTAAAATCCCACAACAAACCCCAACACATATGTAACAGATATAATACCATGTAAATGACAAAATCCCTGAACACACAAGGTCAGTTTGCAAATAACTGTTAAACACTGCTTTTTTTAAGCTGGATCAGAAGTTTTCATTTCCATTGAAACAAATATGTATCAAACTAAACTAGCAGCTGTGACAAAAGAATTAAGCAAAACGGGATGCTCTGTGCTGCAACAAGATATGAAAAGATGCTCACACAGCGTCCTCCATTGATAGACTCAGAGGGCAACCTGAGTTTCTACCTCAGCTCTAGGAACTGAGTAACAAACTAGAGAATGCATCATTCTCCCTACCAGACACTCTTATTACAGCTTCCATTTCTGCAACTCTGCAAATTTATGACTGAGTAACCTAATTCCTTGGTAATTTCTCTGGTATACAGAAACTAACCCAAACAACAATCTTTGTAGCTCTTGCACAGTTTAACACATTATCCCCATCTCATGCTTGCTTTGATGATTTTTTTTAATTTCATCTATCTTGATGCAACTTTAAAAAGCAAGGCAGAGTGTAACTTGTTCTACCAATTTAACAATTCTCCAATGACGTAAAACAAGATCACAAAACCTTTCTGACTGCTTCATAAAACTAAAAATAAGAGGAAAACTACGTACAACATTTTAAGATCTTACATTCAGTGAAATGTTTTCCCTATTTGAATTTGCTTTACTGTGGAGTTCTGTGTTTATTTATCTGAATGTCGTCACAAGGAAGAGCAAGAATTACAAGCAGATTAAAGACAATGTTTCTGCTCTGTTATCTAACCACTGAAGTCCTGCCATCTGTGCTTATCTCTGTCAGGAAGCCAGTGACTTTACTAAGAAGTGTGCAGAGTCATAAACACATATTTATTAATACTGGGGATTTCAATCCTCATCCCATAAGTGTCTTTACTTGTGTGAACAGCTCCTAGCAGTGACCCTAGACATAAAGCTGGTCACTTAAGTGCTTGCTTAAGTCTAAAGTCATGCACTAAAAAAACCCAAAAAACCAAAAAACCAAACCAACCTAAAAACTATCAACACAATAAAGAAAGCACAATGAAATCAGCATTTCTGTCTAAATTAATGGAAATTCAGGCTCTCAGGAAAGGCAAGTGTGCTGTTTGATTTTGTATGCTTGTTTTCTTTGGTGTGCAACATATTTGAAGTTCAATAGATGTAAAAGAATGAAATGCATGTATTGAAGAACAATCACGATAGAACAGAAGAATGAAAACTAATCCAGTCAGAAAAATGGACAAAACCATTGTGCCTCTAAGGCCCAAAAAAAAAAAAAAAAAAAAAACCAAAACAAAAGCCAAAAGCATTTTTATCCACTAAAAACTGTAAAAAAGATAGTTCTGTTGACAATACGTAACAATTATAAAAAGTAACAGAGCCAAACTACATCTTTGACTGCCATGTCTCACATTTTTGACTTTTCTTTGGACATCCTCTACCAGTGATGAGATCATATTTCTTCTAGGCTTTTCATGACAGAAATTACTTGAAACACCAACAGGCACATAACTTCTATTTCATTGACAATTATTCCATAGTTCAGGATGGGGCCAGGTCTCGCACACCAGAGTTTGGCTGTGGAAGGACAACTGGGAGCAATCCCTGCTCATGCCCATTTTGATACAGCCATAATCACATTTGCATTTGTCTCCAGTGGCACAGCAAAACAGTTCACGCTGGAGTGGTATGTGCCCTGGAATGGGATTCATTTTACATCCATCCTTTGAAGTTGAATAGGGAGGAGAACTAAGGGCACAGAGAAGGAGGACAACTAGGCATGCCGGAATTTCTCAGTATCTTCTAGATAAATTTTTAAGTATTGCCTGAATAACAGAATCTGGAACAGAACCCTCATTCTGCACCAACCAAAGTCAGTGAGGTGGAACAGACTCAACTCTGACATGGAAAAACTGGGCCAGCCCTAACTCTGACAATATCCAATGCCCCCTGCAAATTTCTTACAGCTTTTTCGATTTATGGATTCACTGAGACTACAGATGACAGCAAGAACTCACAAGATAGATACAGAGACAAGTACTTTGCCATTTTTTTTTCCTTCTTTGGAAACAACAACAGGAATATATGAAAAGGTCTCACAAGAAGTCAATATTGAATAATGCCTTCAAAATACATAGAACAATAAAAGCATGCCTGTTTCACTCCTCAGCTAAAGTGGTATAACTCTTTAAAAGGAATTCCTTCCATCCATAATCAGCATCCTACAGTATTTTATACTATTTGAAAATACACTGGAAGAGTGTACTAAACTAAAGTCTAGTCTGGTATATAACATTTAACCAGAAAATTTTCTCAGTTGCAAGAGGAGTCAGTTATAATTTACTTCTTTTATTGTAGTTTAAGTCCCAAAATACAAAAGGAAACTTTTCCTGAAAGAAAACAAACAAATTGGAAATTGAAGATTTCATTTTAGAAATCAAGTATTTATTGCAGATTTTTCTTCTGTTAACAGTGAAGAATTAATTATATTTCTACAAACTTAAAATGAAGCAAAAAAAAAGGGCCAACAATTTTTAATGAAAGGCACAAAACATGACACTGCAATAAAGTCACTGACATTTACTTAATTATAAGTAAGCATAACACACATTATTTTATGTTAATTACCTCTTCCACACTTTATTTTATATGGATAACTAATATAAAAATATATGCAAAGTATATATTTTGTTCTATATACTAGTTACTATTTCTATATTAATTAAAATAATTTCTATCAATATTATCTAATTCTAGAACTTAGTGAAGGAACAATTTTTAAATCTGTCATTTAATATATTCTATTACAAAAAAAAGTATGTGAATAGATGATAGAAAACATTAGAGAACTAATGCCCATCTTATTTCATAGGGAGTTTAACAGTCAGTAGTGATAAAAAATGCTTCATGTCTGAGACAGAAATTACTCTGGTTTTAGAATTAATTTGGTAACCTGGAATGGATCTTAAAGGACATAATTTTTGCAAATATATCAGTCTTTAAACTCAAATTTCTAAGCTCTTAATTATCAATTGGGCCCTAAGCTATACATACTAATAAAGAGAACTAAAGGTAAAAGAACCCCATAAACAAGCCTTTGTTTACAGTTTCTTTTGGGGAAGAATTATACAAATATATCTTAAAAATAAAGGAGAAAGGAAAGAAAAAAGAATAATGTCTATGTTGGGAAGAAGAGAAATAAGGGAACAGCAATTTCAAGGGTATATATGTGAATGTAGCTGAGGAAGTTCTATTAATCTTCAATGAAACTTCAAGGCTAAAGGTTCAAGCATTCAAAATTTACCCAGAAATAATTGCTGCAGTGAGGTCAGAAACATACTTGTCAAATTCCTCTTATCTTGTTTGGAAAATGAGGATCATTTGAGGTTATTTATTTTTCTTTAATTTACATTATTCATTTGCAACAGATAGATAGATTTTTCCATAAGACAGCATATTTTATGCTCTCTTAAATTAGAGGTTATTGTATGAGGATAGTGATCAAATAATAACAGATGAAGAGGAAAAGGAAAAAATTACACAACAGAAAAAAATCTGGCAATGCCAGTCCCATGCAATGAAAACTATTCTAAAAGCAAAATACTATGGAAAATGAAAAGTATATTCTACTACACAGTAAAACATGAGCAGCAGCAGTGAAGACAGGTAACAGCTTTCACACAATCAGTTCTTGACCTCAGTGATATTCTGCAAGTAAATTACTCTGACCCATGGGTAAGTTATAAATAATAAAAAAGCAATACTTATAGTTTGCATACTGCAGCTTTCAAAAGTCTCCACCAGTCTGGCCGGCAAGCACTGAGGAGACCACAAATGCAATATTCATTTACAGGGCTCATGATCATTTGCTGTTGTGCACATGGGCATCACTTAGCCATTCAGGCTTTGTGTCCCTGAAGTGTGAGCCTCACAGAAGCCTTGCAGCATTAACTGCTCACTTCTGATAACAGCTTCCATTAGCACTGCATTTGTGATGCCATCTGAGACACTATTGATTTCTCAAAAGGAATTGAGTCCTTCTGTCAACAAATCTATCTTTTTATTCATTGTTCAGCAAACCTGACTCTGCTTTCTCTCTTTCATTCTTGACATCGTACCACATCTAGGAAAGTGGACCAGAGATTTCAGGAATGAGTTCTCAGTCCCCACCTATGAAGCAACATAAAAGACAAACCAGGAATTTAATAAAAAATACCTAATGTCCCCCAGTACAGGTGATGGTCAACAATCCTCCCTTGGCCTGAATTTTCTCGGTAGTTTCGAAAGACAGAAAAATCACTACATACTCAACTACAACTCCAAGTACCATTTTTTAAATATGCCTTTTCCAACAGATGCATAGGAGTCTGCCCTTATTTTACAAGAAGTGTTTTTAAAATAGAAAAGCACCAAAAATTCTTCTAGCCAAACAAGACGCCTCCCTGAGCACAGGCTAAAGGGAGACTCATCAGTGTATGATGCAGCTCACTGATGCTGCCCAGGTGAAAGCAGCCAGCCAGGGTAGTTGCAAGAATGCCCCTTTGTCATGGTTTGACCCGGAAGGAGTGGGAATTCTGGGAAGCTGTGGTCAAACCAATGAAGGTTTTGGGTTTCATACTGACACCTGGTGTAGCCAGTGGGGTTTGGACACACCTCCGAGAATACACAGGGGTTAAAAGCAGGGCACTGCCCTGGCACTTCCTCTTTGGACCTCGTTGGCCGAGGAGTTCAGACCTCTCTCCCTCGCCCGGCCCGCTGCTGCTGGGCGGGGGAGGGGCCAGCCACGTGGTAGGCCCGGGGCCTGGACAGAAATGGGGTTGAGGGGGCTTCGGGGGGGCTTCGAGGATGGAAGGGTGGAAGGTCCCAGAGAGTCAGCCCTCGAGCAGCCAGCCCCCTCTTCCCCCCTTTCCCCCCCAGGAGAGCAGCCAGCGAGAGGGGGGAGGAAGACTGCCCGGCCGCAGCGGCAGCGTGTGGGCAGCGTGCGTGGGAGCCGTTCCCGTGGGAGCCGCTCCGGGACCGACAGACAGAGACTGAAAACTTTTAACCCTTTCTTGCATGATTGGGGCCTTGCAGAAAATGCTAATCCTCCTCGAAGCTGAATAAGAAGGGAGATGAGAGATAAGGACTTTGGCCCGGAGATTGTGGAGATGATTGGATGGGGAGAGATGATTTGGAGTGGCCTTTTGGCTGGACTTTTCTTGTAGCCATGGACTCAGTTGTTCCTGTGACACAGACTGCATTTAGGGGGAGGCAGTGCCTCAAAACCAGGAGGGTTCATTTGTGAGGACCCCCCGGCCCCAGGGGGTTGGAAATATATGGGGGGGACAGTTGTCCCAAAAGCAGAGACTGTGCCTTTTTGGAGTGAGACAAGGCATCCTTGAAAGACCACCCTAAAAGCAGCTCTGGCCATGTCTCGGTGGTGAGAGCACTGAGCATGGAAGGAACATGTCACAAGCGGCAAATGGACTTTCCGGGCGGTGCCGAAGTGACAAGGAAGCATCCGGGATTTCAGTGTGTTTCCAGAAGCCTATGGAACAAGAAGGACTCTTTTTCCTCTTCATGAACTGATGTTTGAGTATACTAAAGTGTCGTGCCGGGCTGGGCAGTTGTTTCGAGAGAATGTATTGGATTGGGAAAGTCAGGTGGTGGGGGAGGAGGAAAAGTGGTTTTTGTAAGGTTTTCAATTTTTTTTTTCTTTTCCTTATAGTCTTTCCTATTTTTTCCTGTAGTTTTAGGTAATAAAGTGTTATTTATGTTTAAGTTGGAGCCTGTTTTGCTTATTCCTGGTCACATCTCACAGCAGACACCAGGGTGAGGCATTTTCATGGGGGCACTGGCTCTGTGCCAGGCTCAAACCATGACACCCTTCAGGAGCACATTTCCAATCTCAGCTGCACATACTGAACCCCAACCATGGTAAGGGTCATGTGGGAACAAACACCCCTTTGCCTCCACACCAAGTGGGAGAAAAGGGTGGCTTGAAAGAAGCTGTTAGTAGAGTAGGGGAACCCCTGCAAGCCCTGAGTGGCCCCTCAGCTGATCCTCACATGTTCATCACCTCGGACGAGGAAACACATCTCGAATGTCTGCAAGCACGACACAGGATGTGCATGCACTGCTGGGAGGAATGGAGGAAGAAATGTAAGACCATGGAACACAGTCCCTAGAGAGGATGAAGTAATGCCCATTTGAAAGGCTATTAGGCTGATGTGAAAGGCTAAGAGCTCACATAATGAACAGAATATACAACTAGATATCGCAGAAATTTGATCCATCACTCTGTGGATTATTCTGGAATCACAAACCCAGCTGTATAGTCATTGATCTAGCAATATCATCTCTGGAGCACACCCAATCACAACAAGTCCTGCAACTCACAAATAATATCTCCTGACAGACAAGACCCTCAGTCATGGTGATGAAGTCACCAGCTCTCAGTGAACCAGCTGAAAATGCAACTCATACACTAATCTCATGTGATAAGGGCCTAGATAAAATTTTCAGTTAATTGAGGAATCCTCACCATGCTATGCATTTGAACTGTCAGATAGACATATGATATAATTATATCATTATGCCTCAGAGGACACTTGCCATAATACCTACTGTGCATCTTCAAAAAATGCCCATTAAAAAAAAAAAAGGTTTTATGAAAGAGGATGGGATAAACACAAAGATCTCTCGCCTTCTACTAATTTAGAATCCACCAACACACATTTTTTCAACTACTTATCCTGCTTACCTGCCTTAGGTAAGTTACTCCTTTCTATCCATCTTTGGTAATATGTCAGAGTGCTTAATCACTTTTCCTATGTGCTCTGACTGCAGAAATTTTGTAACTTCAAGGATCATGTTGGCTGATTTCCCACTCAGCACAGTGCTTCATTCCTGTACTTTCTTTCAGCAGACTGTAGGAATAATTTTACCACAAGAAATTATTTTCAAGCTGCTCAACTAGTGCTTTATAGACACATATGGTTAAATATATTTTTCTGCCAGAAATAATTACACAGTAAAGAATCTTTCATCAGTACTTTTCCCCCCTCATAATAATCCCAGTTGTTAAATGCTTGTTTTGAAGGAAAACAAACATTAAATTTGTAAGATTTGACATTCAATCTTCAAAAGAGCAAATTAATGGTGGATTGAAAGCAGTGAAGAAAGAAGTCCTCCAGAAGATTTCCTTGGACATGGTGCCTACACCAATGCACCCCAATGGTATTTAATAAAAGCCAGCTATTGGCATCAGGGGAGAAACTCATTCTCTGTGTCATATAAATTTCTGTCTCCTTGCCAAAGAAAAACTCCCCAGCTCACAATTTTTTTTGCATTTTGGGAAAGCTGGATTGATTTTTTTTCTTTCTTTCTCTCTTTCTTTCTTTCTGGAGGTCATTCAGTCCTTGAAAGACATACAAACTGCCTCATTAGCACTACCTAAAATAAAACCTCTATGGCATAGCATAGCCAGAACTACCCTTGCATTTATAATCATCACCTCACAAAATTACAACTATGGTCTTTTTTTTCCACTCTTTAAAGAAGTACTTATAAGAATACAAATAGAAAACAAGTCTTTCTGAATTTCTTTTAACTATCATCACAAAAACCTAATACACAATAGAAATTCAAATAGAGGGCTCTACACACTTATTCCATTAACCACAGCTGCAAAAAAAGAAGATAATAAAGCAATGCATTTTACAGACCCTAAAATTGTTTCACCTTTACTAGACTTCACTTTCTCCCTTACTGAGTTAGATTCAACTTCATCATTCCATCATGTGCTCAGACTTCCTGTTCTCACACACTCAGCAGAGATCAAAGGCAAGCTGACCTCACTTTTTGCTGTTTCAGTAATTGGTCTGTTTTCCACATTTTTTACTTGGGGAACGTACTGACATACTATTAAAGGCATTCTTTTTGACTAAGTTGGGAACTCAGCATACTTTTTTTCTTCTTAGCAGTAGTTACTCTTGTATCTCTTTTAAGATAGCCTCCCCCAAATTAATCCTAGGATGCTGCAAATGTGTCTCTCCATGAAATAAAAGGAAAGCAAAGCCCTGAATTACATACCAGATGTATGTAATCAGTTTTCCTGACCTTACAACAATACTATTCTGTCTATTCTTTCCTATCTATTAAGGGCAAAATTTGCTATCTTTGATATTTATAAAAGTTTAGCTCTTGGCTGAAACTGAATGAAAAAAAAACAAGAAGGGAAAAAAAGGACTAGAGATTATATGTTTATATATTGGAAATTTTCTCCCCAGTGGCTGGCATTTGGGGAAAGCCTTGAAAAATCCATAGATGCAGAGGATGTTTATGCACACTGATCGATTTCCCTTAACCACCCACATTGCCTGTTGCAACTGAATATAAAACCCAATAAAATTTAAAAAAAACCCAGAAGATGATGCTCAATAGGATTGCCTATATTCATTTCAGTATATGTAGTGGCAGATGGAAGCTGCTTCCTGTACACAAATAAGCACAGTTCTCCTAAGCAAATTTTTTTAGGGAATGTGCCTTGTTAACAGACATTTAAACATCAAACCACAACTTTTTAAATAAACTCCTGTTCTCACACAGGTGATTATGGAGTGGAAGGAGACCTGGTAAAAAATATAATATACAGTAACTTTCATAAACAGAGAGTACAGCTGGTTCCTAGGTCATTGTTTCATCAGAAAGGTCTCTCTTTAAATTCCTATCACATTTAGAATTGAAGAAGAGCAATAGAAAAAATCAGGAAGACAACTAAGGAACTTGAAAAAGGAGTGAATGGCTTTGAATATTATTGCAAAATAAAAGTAAAGTAAGATTTCTTATTGTCCTCTGAGAGTTGAAAAGCTGTACTTAACCTCTTCTAATTTGGGAGCAAAACAAGGCTACATTCTCCTCACCCAGGTCATCTATGGGTACCACAGGCTTATATGAAAGAAAAAAACTTCTTAAAAAGTGTCTTAGGAAAGAGCTAGATGCAGTGCAAAGCTGATAAGCAGATTCTAAGAAGCAAAACTCTGACAGCTTTGTAACTGCTCTGCCAAAACTGACTGCAAAACCTCAGGATGAAATTATTTTATAATGAACCTCTTTTTCAAAACTAGAGAAGTTACATAAATGAGCATATGACACCAAAGAATAAAAGGTATCTTGTCTTGCAGCACAGGACAACTTTTCAGATTTCTCTTTCTGCCTGACACATCAGTGCAAAAAGAACTTTTGAAAAATAAAGCAAGAAACAAGCCAGCATGGAAATTGGTGAGAGAGCAATCAGACACTTGGTGGCCTTGCGCCCTTCCTTGTGGGATGTGGCAATCATCCTCAGCCATGTGCCCTAACTACAAGGAAAGCAGCAAGGAGAAGGAGAGCAGGGAGCAGGGGAGGACCACTGGGGCTAGCTCAGTTGGTTAGAGCCTGGTAATGTCAAGGTTGTGGGTTCATCCTCATATGAGCCATTCACTTAAGAGCCGGCCTTGATGATCCTTGTGGGTGCCCTCTAACTCAGAATTTTCTGTGATTCTGCAAATCTCTGAAGATTTCATCATCAAGTGCTTCTACTGCCATTAACCCAAACCAACCCACGTCCAAGTGTTCTCTGAAGAGCCTTGAAGAACCTCACTGAAAACTCAACTGAGAATGCCCCAGAGTTATGCAAAACCATATCAGAGACACAAGAACCAGTAAACCAGGATATATTTTTCTAGAAAAGATAAAAGATTCCCTTTCATACAAGGCATTTAAACTTTATTTTAGTGCAGGAATGACACTCTGCTCTTATGCTGCCCAGTCTCACCACCTAGTCTTCTCTAACCCTTCCCAGTTCTGCCTATCTTCCTCTTCACCATGCAGTGGGTGGCCAGCCTCAGGCCATGCAGGTAGGTCTCACACATCAAGGTACCCAGCAGCCAGTCCTCTGAAGCTTTGTCTTCATCATCTCCTCTCAACAGCAAACAGAAACACAAATATAAACTCTCCTGCCATGCCTATAACCCAACACACAAATATGTGTAGTTCCATAGGATAGCTGAAAGGTGTTCCAGTAATTCCAGACATTACTACCTATTTAAAACTGACTCCACTGAACCTCTGCAGTGCATGCTCAATCATGGCTGAAGATACTAGTCTTGAAATATTTAATAAAGAATCTCTCATAGCAATGGCCAATAGATTAAAAATACTGACCATCATCATGCATTTAGCTCATCAAAAGCATTTCCTTTTCTAGCCTATACTAAGTCTTTGCTACATCTCACACATACACACCCCATATTTTTTTTTGTGCATACTTACAGGTACACACTTTGTATGTAAATACAAAAAAGATGTCAAGAAAAAACACTAAGGGATTCATTCTAACATTAGAGAAGGCCATTAGATGATTTAGCTATCTACATAATCTGGAACAAACACAATTTTATCCAATTAACGTCTCATACTTGCCAGCCTTATCTTTTGTAAAATGAAATAATTGCATTTTTTTTCTACAGCATGTCTTCAGACAAGGCAGTCAATCTTGATTTAAAGCTTTTTAGAAGAGAGATTGAAAATATGCAGATTCTAAGGCTGGTTAATTCTACTGCATAACGAGCTTTACAAAACAAACTTGGAAAAAACATGCTTTGATTGCACTGGCAACATAGCACCACTGAGCACCATAATTTCCCACAAACATTGTTACTAAAATAAAAATACTAAAAAAGAGAGCTACCTATCTAGAACAATCTCTTTTCATCAAATGGATTTAATGAAGGACTATGATCTATTTGACAGCATTCAAAAACTGTTATTTTAAAATGTATATATGCTGTCATATTTAATAATACTCACTTTATCACAAGCCAGAGCACATTACAAAGTTTTAAGCACAGCTTTCCTCAAAAAGTTTTAAGATGCAGTTTCATCCCTGTTTCACTGAGTCCCTAAAACACTTATGACCGGTCAACTTGAAGCATCATATTGGGTGAAATTTTTCACAGATCATTCAAATGAAGTCTTAAAAAATACCTGCACAACAATCTATGTCAAACATCTACCTTGTTCCTTAACATCACCCTTGAAAATTATGCAAAACTTCACAATTCCAAAAGCTCCTCATATACTGAGCAGCTGAAGAGATTACAGCATCCTTTCCCCAAAAAAATATGAAGGGAACAAAAAAAGCATTTGACAATTGGGAAAGCCTCCTCTGCCTTCAAACAGCTGATGCTGAGCTAGCACCAAGGAACGAAAAAAGGGGATGGATATAATTTTTATTCTTTTTATATTGGCACTGGAAACACCCAGTCAGTTCATGACAGACTAATGAAACAGAAGGAAGGTAGGCAGCTTGCCCTTGGATGGAATTGTGCATTCCCTACCATGAAAACACAGAAAACCAGATGCCAGCCCTGGCTCTGTGACTGTCAGGATTCCTGTCTCACTGCCTCACTCAAATTTCCATGTTACACTGTATCAGGAGGAAAAACAGGCACGGCTCCTCCCTCCTGGCAGAATCAAGGGAAATCCTCAGAACCATGCACTGAATGCTTAAGCTAAATTTTATATTTGTCAAAAAAATCTCCCTATGAAGACACAGAAAACAGGTCCTGCTTACTGCAGGTAGCAATTCCATACACTTTAGACTCCTTGTGGCCATTTCAAACTCTTCTCTCTTTTTATTAGAATGTTACCCAGCTGACTTCACCCTCCCTCATCTACCACTTGGAATTATGGGTTCTGCCAGAGACCTTTGAAATTACCAGAAAGCTAAAACATTAAGACGCTTATACTGCAGAATTATTATTGGTTAAGTACATTGTGCACATGAAAAAAAAATTACCAAAAAACCTCTGACAGATTAAGATAGAAATTAATGTATTTTTTCAGCTTCTTTCTCAAATGAACAAAAGAAAAATTACAATATTTAATATTCCAAAACAAGTTGTACAACAGGGACAGGTCTCCACCTCTCAACTGCACAATCAGGTCACAGCTGCCATACCCTTCCCTTGTTTCACACCACTCTCTGTTGGGGTGATACCAGAAGATGAGAATGATGACTCCCGTTATTGCACTAAAACTGTTGTGATATTTGATCTGCTCCTGAAGGAATCATTTGTTATAAAACTGGGCAGTAAACTGTAGTTGAACTTAAAATTTTACATGGAGAATGTGAGACTCAAGTTAAGGCAAGTGCACACATCCCCTCAAAACACCAGAAAGTGAGAAAAGAGGGAGACATATTGTATAAATGCAGTTTTCTTCTCTTGAAAGACAATCTTCCTGTTTGGGGAGTGATTTGTATATGCTTGGAAAAGAATCACAAACATGCCATTTGATATGCAGCAAATGAAATACTGCAATCAAAACAGTTATCAATAAACTATTAGACTTCAATAGTGTCCTGCCAGGACTTCATAAATGAGAATTCAACTCAGCTATTCTCCTGAACATAGAGATATTAATCTGTGTCAAGGACAAAGTTTAACTTTCCTTGTACAAAACTCATCTGCCAATACCATGGAAAAGCAAATATCTAAAGGTCATTTAAATCACAGGTTTCAAATTTTAAATTGCAAAATTATTCCCTTTGTTACAGAATTTTATCTGATCTACAAATCAGTACAACACATTCTACTGAAATGGCTTCATGAACCCAGACAATAAAACATAAATTGCAAAAGCCAGTTTGTTTTACTGTGAAGATCAACATTGTGTAGATCTTGTCTTGCAGCTGCAAGACAACACAGAAGAATATTTGCTGTCTGAATTCTACATCAAATGTATAAATAGACTTTATTCTGATAACCTATGACAAGCATCTGACAATCTTTTCCATTTAATAAATTTTTGTGCTTGGTAATCCAAGGTTTAATGACAAATTGTCTCGATTTAATGAATTATGTTTTGACAATTTTCTGCCTTACCGCTTGATTTCCTATCATGTGAAAAAAATACCTGTATTTTACTCTTCGCATCTTGATGCCTATTTTGCTACAGCAAGCCATTAGGTACTGTCAAACTCTATTTTATTGTACTCTTCTAGCATTGAACACCCAAAACACAGCAAGAAAACCATCTGCATTATTCAGCTTGATAATCTAATCATGCATCCATTCCATCCACTTAACAACAGTATTTCAGTCAGGAAGATAGTCTTGCTCCAGACTAGCCTGAACAATTAGCCCCTCTGCAGAGGGCAATTTCTTATTAACTTTTCATCTTAATAAGATGACTGTTTCCTGGCAATGTACAAAAACATAGGTATAACATAAGTCCTCCGGAAAGGAGCTGCATTAAGGATGTAAAAGGAAATTTGTCTGGTAATAGCAGCATCTCAGTTGCTAGCACATTCACGGAAAACATCTGAGTAATAAAGGTATATATTTGTTTTCTTGTTAAGACTGGATTCACCTACTCAGAATGAAAAGGTAAAGAGCAGCATCAGTGAACGCCAGAGTATGTCTGACCTCAGAAACATGACTTGGGAAATACACTAGTTCTTTTCTAGATACATCCTTGCACCTGACAAAAGCATCACAAAAGGGCAAATAATAGGCAAATTGGAAACTTTCTTGCCTTTACTGGCTTCTCAGAGAAGCTCACAGGTAGTTCAAAGTCTTATTCAGACTATTAATCATAATCCAATATATCCTAAAGACCACATAAAGGAAATATGGACAATATTTTTATCCCCCTGACTAATTTTTGTTACAGCCCTGGACAGGTAGATTATTCCAGTGGTCAGACACTATTGTGCACAGTAAAGGAAAGCAGAATCACCACAGAAATCAGAGGAGGAAAAGATTACTATGGGATGCATCCAGCAACTGACTCAGCTTTGTCTTGGTAGGGTCTATCGCAGCTGGCTCTACACCAGCTTTACTGGTACCATGGTGGAATGCAAAAATAACATTCAAACATTCAATACTAATTCACTTCAGAGTGTGCCATGACTAAGGCATGTAACAGTGAGAGTAGAATCAGCATAAAATAACATACTACTATTGCCTCAGTAGCACCAGCTTCTGGGCTAGCAATACAGACAGTCAAGTTACCGTGACAAATTTTTCATGGTTTCTAGAAATGCATGTGTGAGAAGAATGTTGATGAAGAAGTTCATTAAGCCCTTCTAAATCAGTGAGTAGTATAGCTAAATTAACATTTCAGGTTTTAAAATACTAGCTGAAAAGATTATTTTAGGGGATCCCTCCTGCAAAATGCCGTATTTTAAAGTTATTTACTAGAAATCTTCAATCCCACTCTGAAAGGATCACCAGCTTTTTAAATAAAAAAAGAATCACAGCTTAACTCTGCAAGGGTCCAGCTTTACATTTGATGGAGTCTGAATGAGTTAACAGCTAGGCAGAGGAAAAACGAAAAAGAAGTATGCACCACACAGCACTTTGCAGTCTCAGGCTAGCATCTCAGCCTACAATGCAAGCTGCTATTCACACATCACAAAAAGGCTCTTCCTGTTAATCTGTGGAGCTCACATTCATACACAAATCTGAAGGTCAAATATAGAAATCAGTGCACAAATTATCTTGTCCTAGTCTCAACAAAATTCAATGTAAATGTAGCATGAGTAAGCCAGGGTCACCCTTTCTTGTGTTTCCCTTTGCACAAGACATATTTTTGTTAATCTCTATTTTTTTTTTTTTTGTTTCAGTGTGTTAAACATTGCAAAATGGCAGCACTGCCCACCACACAGACCTCCAAAGGTCTGAAACACACGTATGTATCATGGTAGAGCCACATGCATACATCACGTGTGCTCAGGAGAAGGTATGAGGGAGGCAGATTTGCAAAGGGAAGATGTGTGCCTAGATTACACTGCTCGCTAGCATCTCCTCTCTGCAGGGCAGTAAAAAACAGAAAAACTGTCAGCAGGCACCAGTAGTAGCACAGTGAAAGCACACTTGAAAGAGGCAGAGCAAGGGCATAAATCTTTTCACCAGCACCTAACCAGCAGCTAGGATGGTGTGAAAGTTCAGCACTCAAAAAACACATGGATGTGCAGCATCCCAAGGTACACGTGGATCTACCAAGGATAAACAGCTACTGTGTCCAGATTGCTGTATCCCTTTAACCTACTTGCAGCAGGAGCCTTTGAAAAGTTTACCATATTCCCAAAGGCAAGCCAGAAAAAGTAGGTTTGTTCTTTGTATCAATTGTGCAGTCATGGGAAATTACATCAGAGCACTGTTCAGCAAAGGTATGAAATGGAACCAGTAGAACAAGAGGAACAGCATCTTCAAGGCAAAGGGATTGAGCAAATTATGCAATGAAACAGAATGATTAAGCCTCATTTCTTCACTCTGCTTTCATGTTTTCATGCTTTCAAAGACGTCTGTGTATTAATTTCATTATTATTAAGTTTAATTTTAAATTTTTCTAGAGATGAAAAAGCTAATTAATTACTGCTCCTTTTATGTTCATTAGTTCAAAGGTAAGCTGGCCAATAAGTTTCATAAATCTTAAATATTTTTAAAGTAGCAGGGCTTGAAATTTTCTTTGAAATTCCTTAGGAAACTGAGTAACACAATGGATCTCTATTTTGCACAATCCTTACACTCTTTGATCTTTCCTTCCAGGAAATCCCAGTTCCTCTTTATGTTTACCACACCTAATGCTACCAAAGATACTTTAAATGAGAGAGTGCACATTCTAAAAAATCAGCCTACAGGAACTTGATATTGATTTTCTTTATTACAAAAAATTAGAAGGTAAGAAAGCTCTTTGTGTTTAGCACTGTGATGAATTTAGATAATCCATCACTGAATATTTATTGAAAAATCATTGCTTAAAGTCAAAAAATAAAGCCATTTAAATAAAATAAGAGGAACAGAAAATCCACCATTTTGAATCATCCAAATGAAAATCTAGCATTTAGTATCAATTTTTCCTCTGGCAAACAAACATGAAGCAAATGGATATGATCTATATAGTAAAAATAGGAAGTGAAATGCTTTCCCAGCTCAAAGTAATATTCTGACCACAACTGCAGCTTGCCTCCAATGCACTGCCACAAACAGGAATTGCCTCACAGCTTTGCACAGCTCAGTGATGATGTTACAACTTCCTCCTCAATTCTCCTTGCATGTCATTGCACAAAGAGCTAACAGGGAACAGCACATGTTCTACAGCTCATGGCAATTAAATACCTTCCTCTGATCTCAAGAGCAGGTCTCCATATCTTTCAGTGGAGACTTGATGCTTGAAAATACCTTTAAGAAAAACAAGAATAGAGCACACATAGAACAACAAAGCAACAAGCGAAAGCAATCAAAGAAACCCCTACAAAAAAAAAAAAAAAGAAAGAAATGTGAAAACTAGAACAAGTCAAAATAAAGAATACAGCAAACAAAAAGTCCTAAAAGTATGACTTTGTATTTGCTGTTTTCTTTATTTTGACTAGGATATTAGAATTCTACTTGGATCGTGTTTTTCTCAGCCCATTACTTGTGCCTACTCATTGCGGAGAGGTTGGGTTACAGGGCCTTTAAAGGTCCCTTCCAACCCAAATTATTCTATGATTCTATCATGCCGTGATGATGATCTATGTTAAGGATCTCTGCTTATAGCAGAAGTGACCATGGACAGTTTTGAATTGAGCTGTCTATCAAAATCAAGCACATTTTTCCTATTTCCTAGCCTGCAACAGTAAGATTTTCTTCTCTGCTCTTTCAGGCAAAATTTGTTATGGACAGCATTGCTGCCAGAATGGCCTCCTTCCACACTTTCATACTCTGTTATTACTGAACACTGGCACATTACTGATCAGTGATGACTTGACACTGCTTATACTTACAAAATCTCGGGGAAACCTAATTACAATATGTATTTACAAGTGCAGATCAGAAATACTTGTTCCTTTCATAGGTACTGACAGTTCCAAGCATTTTTATAGATCACATTAGCACTAAGGGGAAGCTAAAAATGAAAATTGTGCAAATAAGGGCTAAAGGTGATTTTAAAATCTATCAATCAGTTATATCAGAAAATAAAAACTGTTATTTCTCAAATTGTTAAGACCTTGTACTGAATACATATTGCAAGTGAACATAAAAAAGCAAAACGCCTAATGCCTTCTTGGGGGTTCTAGAAAGCCTAAAGCAACAGAAAGTAAAAATGGGGAGGAATTCTTAGTTTATGCTCCCTCAGGGTGGTAAGATCAACAAGAGAGAAAAAAATTAAACACCTTTATGATTCATCAGAGAAACTCAAATATTTTCTGGGCAGGAGTATTTATCCTTTTTCATGCTCTCTTCTCCTATCTACTTGTGTATTCACCATTCTAAGCTTATCTGTACAGAAGAGACGGTTTAGCATTTCCTGCAACAGAAGAAGAAAAAGAAAACAATTAAGTGATTTCTAATCTTCCTACTTACAGGTTGTGCACTAGATTCCCTTTGATCTGTCCTGCAGTTCACAGATTTACAAAGTAAGGAGGTGAAATCATTGCTGTTGATAGAAGCTGTTTTTAATAAAAACATAACTTTTTTAAAAAGATGGAAAAAAGGCTAACCTCTTTTTAAAAATTATTACTTAATTCAAGGAGATATAAAATGAATGGACAACTACTAAAAAGTTGAAGGTGCAAAGAGTAAAGAGTGGAAACAGTCTTTATGTACACCATTGAAAGTTTACCTCTTAAACTTCAATAGAAGTGGTTTCTTCTGAGATGAAGTGTTTGGCATTTGCCTCCAGCTTCAGCAGACTGTGAAATATGAGCACCCAAGGTAAGAGCAATCTGTATGACAGCGCTCCTTTCAGGGATCTGAATGCATCTTTTTGCAGAAGCCAGGTAAAAAACATCTCCACATTACCTTACCAAATTGGCCATATATCACAACATTGCAAAAATGTATTAAAAAATACTACAGTCCTTCATTTTACATGCCCTCCCTTTGTCACATATCACTTCCAGTAAATATTAAAGACACAATCCTGTTGGAGCAGCTCTGTGATGGTAATTAGTACAATGCTTCCTATTTCAGCCAGGAAACTAACACATTTTGAGACAGTTGGAGAAACTGAATTTGGGAGCCTGAGACTGAGAATTTTAATGGTGAAGGCAAGTTCAATACTTTACCCACATAAATATATATCCTGAGAACCTGTGAGTCTCCAGTTTTGAAAACCATAGCCACGGTACTTTTAAATTTGGGAGGTTTTCCTCTCTTAGGGGCTTTCCTAAACTTAATGTAAGTTCAGAGATACTGTCTTTACACGTAAATATTTCCTTCACGTCTTCTGTCTCCTCTACAAACCACTTCCCAAGGAACTCAAACATTTCCAAGAGGATGCCAACAGAGACAAGTACCTTGCTTAACAGTGTAGGCTTATATTTGCTGTTCACCTCCTCTTTCTCATCCTTCTGCATATCAGTTTTGGACCTGACCAGCTCAGTGCCACAAGACTGTTAACACTACTTAAAACAAGCCTTAACAGACTAATATTTTGCCAAAATGCCATTTTGTGTGCCCATAAGACAATCTTGCATGTTTCAACACCAACCTCCTAGCAGAAATACTATGTGGCATCAGCCAAGAGCTATTATTCATCTGTAAGTAATTTTTCTTCAGAAATATGCATGAACTAGGAATGTAATCCTTGTAAAAAGTACCGAAGAGTTTGCATTTAACAGGATTAAAACAGAAGCCCACTGTTCCTTAAGGATGATAGAGGCATGTGTCCCATTGATCTCATACACTGCTCTCATACAAGCTCTGCCAAATTGTTTTGGGGAGAAGCGAGAAAAACTTCCCACCACTCATTCAGCTTCCCACTTGCATACCAATTTTCAAGTGTAAGAATTAGAAATTAACAAGTGTGACCCTGTACTACAGTGATGCCATTCAGTTCAAGGAGAAAACAACTCAGTCTTAAATAAATGCAAAATTTACAATTGCTTCAATTTGTACAGGTTCCTTTAAAATAAAAGGTTAACTACTATAATGGAATATTAACATATTGTAACACAGGACCCTACCACAAAGAAAACCTCTATAAAAGTTCATATAAAGAGGCAAACTGCTTTCCTAAAATTTAATTAAATAAACTTTCAGTAACAAATATTAGTTTCTAACAAGGAGAAGTTCACTGATATAACTGTGACAGTAGTACTCAGAAAGCTGTTTGCACATTTTAAAATACTTAGCTTCTTTCACTCCACACAATTTGTCCTTTTAAAAAGAATACTAGTATGGAATTTAAAGTCAAATTTCAAAAGTAGGATTACTGTACATTTTGCAAAAGTGTACGCTTGTAAAATATCCCAGAGGGAATCAACGTGAAGCATGGGGTAGAATAAGGATGTGCAGTTCCACATCAGTAAGCACAGATTTCTAAAGGGATGTGAACAGCACATTCAAATCTGTAAAATTGTTGCTACAGAGAGCCAACCTGAATAAATTTTGTGAGAGGTGGGCAGAAACACATGTAAAATGGAAGCAAAGACAAGGTAGCACAACCATGACTTTCGATTTTGCTGCTTGAGTGTTCTCCTCTAGGTCAAGTGTTCAAGAAAATGTGCACAATTTATGCATTCATGAAGAACTGGAGGAGCAAAGATATTCACCTACACATAACTAAATTCTAAGAAAGGTATTGGTATGCTTAAATATTTATTAGAAGTATCTCTCAGGTAACTTCTTTAGCTAGAGACCCAATGTTTTTAGGTTCTTCATACTTATTTTTCTGCCTCTAACACCAAATTCTGAATACAGTTAAAAGTACATCACACCCAAGTGAAAAAGATAAAAATGCACATAGGAATAAAATACACAGTGTTAACACTAATCTCTCTCAGTCAGCAGTTCTGCAATGGATCACATCAGTAAATACCTATCAAAAAGGTTTACTACATCTTGATTCTCCTAAACCAATGCCTACATGTTCTACAGAAGGTCAGTGATTACAGACTTCTACAGGAAGGAAACTGCAAGTTCAAAAATGCACAGTAGATAGAATCAAAGAATCATAGAATGGTTTGGGTTGAGAGGGACCTTAAAGATCATCCCATGGGCAGGAACACCATTCATAAGATCAGGTTGCTCAGGGCCCCATCCAACCTGGCCTTGAACACTTTCAGGAATAGGGCATCTGCGACTTCTCTGGGAAATCGTAATCCTCAGTCATGCATTTACTCAGTCTGTCATGCTTTGCCAGTGAGGTGGTAAAAAGAAAAAAGCTGGGAGGGAACATAGCCAGGACAGGTGACACACACTGGCCAAAGGAATATTCCACAACACAGAACATATTGCATAGTATATAATGTTAGGGAGTTACCTGGAAATGGGTTTGATAAGTGATTGGGAATGGTCTGGCATCTGCCAGTGAGTGGTGAGCAATTGTACTGTACATTACCTCTTCTTCCTTGAGTTTTATCCTTTTTCTAACAAACAAACCCCTACAAATTTTATATAATTTACTTTGCTTCAGCTGCTCAACTGTTCTAATCTCAATCTGCAAATTTCCCTTTTCATTCTCCTTCCCATTCCACCAGGTGCAGGGGGGGTGGGAACAAGTGTGTGCCCAATGCTTAGTTGCCATCTGGGCTTATGATGACAGTAGTTAAGCCAGTGATATAAAGATACAGAAATTTGATAAAGACTAAAATGACTTAAAAATTAAAAACATAAAGTGATAAAAAGTGATGAAGTGATAAGTGGTAAAAGATAAAGCATGTTTAGCTTTTCTGCTTGCAAACTCCCTCACACTTCACGTGTTTTTACTGAGAAAACAGCATCTTGTTTAGTTCAGCATTTGCTGGTACTTGAATTTTCTTAGATAGATGAGCAGTATAGCCAGTTTTAAGCCAGTAGCAGAAACTTGAATTTCATCCAAGCAATCACTTGATTTCTGCCAGAAGAGTCCTGTTCCAAGTTGCTGGTGTTTCCTTTCTTGGCACTGCATTGTGCTACATTAATGTATGCCAAATGTAGAACTCTTGCTGCTACTGCTGGTGTAGCATTTGCTCCTAAGAGAAGGAGAAGGTGCAGCTGCTAACAGGAGATGTTAGCAAAAACCAGGTTCACTATCTTCCTTCTTAGCTCCAGTATTTTCCCATTACACCTTCCTCTTAACTGGAAAATCAGGAAATATTGCTGCTAAATTATCACTGTCTCAAGTGGCTGTTACTTATTTTCAGAGAAATGGCATTGCACTGTGACTTCCATTGCTCCTGAGAAGATCTGGGACAAGAATTTAATAATCAAAACATCAGAATATTACTTATAAACCCACTGGAAACTGCTCTTACTTCAAAATTGGTCTGTAGGACTACTACTCCATGTTCTTGCCTTTGTAATTTCAATATACTTCTAGCTGATATTAGGATCTGAATCTAGAATGAGCAGAGATTAACACAGCATGTCATTTGAAAGCTATGATTATACATTTCCAGTTGGAATGCACATTTCCTTTAGTTCCATTAATTCTGCAAGAACAGACATAGGAAATAATGTGAGGGGTAGGAAGAAAAGAAAGTAGAACTGAAAATAAGAAATCGAATGTTGCCTAGTCTATTGCCTAGTGGATATTGCTAAGAATAATTGTCACCTTAAAATTCCAGGATTATGTAAAAATCTTTAGGGATTGTAGGTGTTCCAAACTGATTTCTGGACTTAAAATCTCAAAGTCCAGCTATGCTGAAGATGAAAATGCTGGCACCAAACAGTCCAGCACCTTTTAGAACAATCCTAGGTATGAAGCCTTAGAGTCTTAATGTTTTTCTTCTTTATAACTCCAAGTATTACAGTAAAATGTGCATGACACTGTTAGTCTCACATTTCAAACTGCTTTCCATTTCCTTTGATTGTTTTGTTGCATTTAACACATGCCAAAGATGAAGGGGAGGTTCAGAGAGAGCAAGAGTGTGTGTGTGTATGTGTCTGTGTGTGTGTCTGTGTGTCTGTGTGTGTGTCTGTGTGTCTGTGTGTCTGTGTGTGTGTGTGTGTTTGTGTGTCTGTGTGTGTCTGTGTGTCTGTGTGTGTCTGTGTGTGTGTCTGTGTGCGTGTCTCTGTGTGTCTGTGTGTGTCTGTGTGTCTGTGTGTGTGTCTGTGTGTCTGTGTGTCTCTGTGTCTCTGTGTGTCTGTGAGTCTGTGTGTGTCTGTGTGTCTGTGTGTGTCTGTGTGTCTGTGTGTCTGTGTGTCTGTTTGTGTCTGTGAGTGTCTGTGTGTGTGTGTGTTTGTGTCTTTGTGTGTGTTTGAGTCTATGTGTGTGCATGTAGACATATGTGTAGGGAGGATGAGAAGCCACAGTTTTAAATCTGGAAATTTCTTCCAGACAGAGGAACCTCTGTTGACAAAGAAAACTGTTTAATAAAGCAATGCTAACAACTGAGCCTTGTGAGAAGGCTTATTCTCTACTAAACCAAAATCTACACCACAGCCTTTGGATTCAGCTACTGGTCTGCCTGATGGTTCAGCCCAATGAGGAGAAGTTGTCCTAAGGAAAGAGGGTGTCAGGTCATGGCCTTAGAAGCTCACCTAGGAATCCTGTTGGTAGTGTTCAGTGTGTGTGCTGACAGTGCTGACAGCACTGGTGGCGCAGTGAAAGCATTTCTGCTGAGGAGCTGCCACTGCAAGCAGGCACAGTCCCCATTTCTGGGGGCAATTATGCTGCTTGCATAGCCAGATGACAAGCTGGCAAGCAGATCGTGCACAAGTAGTGAATTCTCCATGAACATGCAGTGAACAGTGAACAGATGCAATTTGAGGGGTCCCATGAAGATCTTCTGCTGGGGGGACTAACTAGGAGCGAGACCTCTGCCTATACTTAGCCCATTATAAAAATGTCCTGCAGTAAGAATCAGCATCTAAAAAGAATTAACATTTTAAAAACTTGCAAAAAGATTTTTCTGTAGTGCTTGATGCTAGGATGAGGCAAAAAGAGAAGGGAGAAGTAAGGGCAATCCAGACTAAATGATAATATTTCATGATATCAACATATTCCTAATTATAGATATTTAAAATTACTCTGCAGTTGGACTTCTACTCTATCCAGTATATTAAATTCCAAATAATAAGCATTAGATTTTAGGATCAGATCTCTAAACTTCACAAGTTCACAATATATTATGGAAATGCATCTGCATTTGTTCCCCCTGTCCTATCCAACATCATTGGACTGTTGACCTTTGAAGTACTTAATATTTTCAGATTTGAGGTTACTGTGATATCTGTTAATACCAAAACGATGGTGATTATTAGTGCAATTGGTGAGATATTTTTTTTTAGCTCTGTTGTGCATTCCCTAACAGCTGTTCCTAGGAAAGCTAACTTCTAATTACTTCCATTGGAAAGGAAAAGGGGGAGGGGAAGAGGAAAAGCCAGTCTAATCGAGGTTGATTGTGAGAATTATTGTAGTGGTATCACCACATATTGGTAGCCCTTGGAAGTGTAATACACAAGGAATGTTTGGCGTACTGAAAATTCTGTTTTTCTATAATCTTATTGTGATATTTAATAAAAGTTGCTGAAGGAGTTACATACAAAACTCTTTTAATATGGTAAATATTATTTATCTTGTAATCAAAATTACTACATGTTTTGGATGCATCTTGTATTAACTAACTACAGTACCTCAAAACTTAAGAAGTGTTCTGCTTCATATTAATATTGCCCCTGAAATCGCCATTGACGGAAACAAAGTTCTTTTATCTCAAAATAGATTTTCTCCTTTTCTTTGCTAGACTTCATCCAGTATTTTGAAAACTATTTTTAGTGTTTGTGGGAGGAATGTTCTACAATCATTCATCCTCTTGCCTCTGTCAGTTCTTAAATGTGCAAGTCAGGGGAACTCTGATGTGACCATGCTTCTCAGATGATTTGTTTATGCCTTAGGGTTTGTATACATGTGGGCTTCGCAACGTGTTTGCAAGGCAGAAATATTTCCTGCATCCTTACGTACAAAGAGATTTTTGCATAAAAGTCATTTATGATAGCTTCTGAGACTATAACTGGGAGCATGGGGGAGGAGCCTCATTATATCTTTAGCCTCATTATATTTTGAGTTTCTGTTTTGATGTATTTTTAATCCTGTTATTGGTTGATGTAGATTAGTGGTTTTGATGCAGTATATGTCTTCAAAGACATTACACCAGTTGGCTCAGAAGCTGAACCATTGCTTGCAGTGAGCTGCTGCTGGTGCACAGCAGTAGGTCCGGGAATGTTAAACTTGTGAATTAAAATTAGGTATATCAGTCCAAGAATCTTCAAAATATAAAGCTGGTACTTCAGTTTCTTTGTCCCTTAAGTCTTTATGTGTTGTTCATCTGAAAAACTGTGTTGTATTTTCATGCAGGGGAAGGGAAACATCTCCCCCATTTTTAAAATGACAATCTAGGGTAGTACAGCCCAGGAATCTCATCTCTCTTCCTGAGAAGTCCATGAAGCAGATCCTCCCTGAAGATTTGCTAAGGCACATAAAAGACAAAGAAGTGATCTAAAGCTGCCATGGGGTTTTACTAAGAAGAAATTGTGCCTGACCAGTAAAGTGGCATTCTATGACATGGCAGCAACAATCAACAGAGGAAGACTGGCAAATATCATCTGCCTAGAGTTCTGTAAGGCCTTCAGTATGGTCCCACATTATATCCTTATCTCCAAACTGGAGAGATGTGGATTTGATGGATGAACTGTTCAGTAAATAAAGAATTGACTGGATGGACACTGGCAGAGAGTTGTGGTCAATGGCTCTACACCCCGTTGTAAGTCAGTGACAAGGGGTGTCCATCACAGCTCTGGCTGCTGCTCTTTAAGGTCTTTGTCAATGGCACAGACAGTGAGATTGAGTGCAGCCTCAACGAGTCTTCAGATGACACCAAGCGGTCTGATGCAGCTGACACACCCACAGGACAGGATGCCATCCAGAGGGACCTGGACAAGCTCAAGAATTGGGCTAATGGAAATCCCATGAGGTTTGACAAGACCAAGTACTGCAAGCTGGGTCAGGAAAACCCCAGGTACCAGCACAGGCTGGGGATGAACAGATGCAGAGCAGTCCTGCCAGAAGGATGTGGGGATGCTGGTGGATAGGAGGCTGGACATGACCCAGCCATGGGCACTGCCAGCCCAGAGAGCCAAACGTGTCCTGGGCTGCATCCAGAGCAGCGTGGGCAGCAGGGCAGGGAGGGGATTCTGCCCCTCTGCTCTGCTCTGGGAGAGCCCACCTGGAACCTGCATCCAGCTCTGGGCTCCCAGCACAGGAAGGACATGGACCTGTGGAATGAGTCCAAAGGGCAATGAAGATGATCAGAAAGCTGGAGCACCTCTCCAAAGAGAATTGGGGTTGTTTATCCTAGAGAAGAGAAGGCTTCAGGGAGAGCTCATTGAGGCCTGTCAGTACATTTAAGGGGGCTTATAAAAAGAAGGGAGAGGACATGTAGTGACAGGACAATGGGCAATGTTTTTAAACTGATAGTGCTGTTTTATCTTGGATGTTAGAAAGTAATTATTTTCTTAGAGGCTACTTAAGCACAGGAGCAGTGTCTGCCCCTCTTCTTCCCCTCATGAGGAGGACTTAGGCTGCAATGAGCTCTCCCCGCAGTGTCCTCTTCTCCGTTTGAACAGAATAAGTGATCTCAGCCACTCCTCATACACCTTCCCCTCAAGGTCATTCACCATCCTCATAGTTCTCCCTTGGATGCTCTCTAACAGTTTAATGTCTTTCTCATGCTGTGGCCCCCAAACCAGCCCCCAGCACTGGAGGTGAGGCTGCCCCAGCTCAGAGCAGGGCAGGACAATCCCCTCCCTTGCCCAGCTGTGATGCTGTGCCTGATGCCCCCCAGGACAGGGTTGGCCCTCCTGGCTGCCAGGGCACTGCCGACCCATGTTCAACTTGCCAGGACCCCCAGGTCCCTTTCCATGGCCCTGCTTACAGCACCTCATTCCCAGTCTGTCCATGCATCCAGGGCTGCCCCATCCCAGGTGCAGGATCTGGCACATCTTTATTATAGTTTATACAATTGGTGGCTACCCATCTTTGGTTTGCTGAGGTCTCATTGCAGAGACTTTCTGTCTTGGAGGGTGTCAACAGCTCCTCCCTGCGTAGTAGCATTAATTATTAACATTATTCTCTTACTGAGTCCCAAACAGCACTGTGCCAGCTACTGAGAAGTAATTAACTCTACCTCAGGAAAAACCACAACACTGACATTCCACATTCAAATTATTTTCTTCTTATTATCACATTTTGAAATAAATCACTTGATTCAAATTACTTTGCAGCTGTCTACAGTACTTAATTGCACAGTACTGAATTTCAGTACTGTAGTTTCACTACAATATTGAAATGCCCTGAATACTGTTTTTATGCACCATTGTCTTACAGCTCCATAGTTGCCATGCACCATCCTTTCCACAGATTTGGTGGCCACACCAAGGCCTTTCACTTAATCTTAGTAGTACATATCTTGCCTAGCAAACAGTATTAACCATGCACATTGAGCTAGGCAAAAGGAGAAAACGAGTTCCTGTGAATGAGACTAGTATTGTTTTTTGACAAGAATTACACAGCAGATGCTGTCTTTTGCTAGCAATGCAACTTGGCCACAGTTCAGCCTGTCACGTCTGTGGCTTCCCATATGCTGTATTTTAGTTTATGTTTCTATTGAAGAGAGAAGGTGAGTAATACAGAGAATTGACCTGCACTGGGCCAGCAGATCTGCCCCAGCTAGAAATGGCTCTTTCTATCACCCCTCTGCATCAAAGGGAGGTGCCATTCACACAAGAGGGAGGAGTTAAGTTGACTCTGGGAAAGTGGACTTCTGAAAATGGCCTAAAGATATTATTTGAATTTTAGTCAGACATTTTCTCAGC
Source organism: Zonotrichia leucophrys gambelii (assembly GCF_028769735.1). Lineage (NCBI taxonomy): Eukaryota > Metazoa > Chordata > Aves > Passeriformes > Passerellidae > Zonotrichia > Zonotrichia leucophrys. The sequence goes on from NC_088200.1 coordinate 48,356,234, forward strand.
TGGCAGGTGCAACTTTTATTCATGTACTACTAATCAGCATTAACAGGCTATTTCTTATTGGATATTATTCATGGATATTCATTGGACATTATTTTATGAAACAATTATTCACCATGAGACAAGCTGCCCAGGTATGTGGTTGAGAATACCAGCCTTTGAGGTACTTTAAAAGACATGTAGACATGCCACTTAGGGACATGATTCAGTGGTAGACTTGGCAATGTTAGTTTTATGGCTGGACCTGATGATCTTAGAGGCCTCTCTCAACTTAAATGATTCTATAATTAAATGCAGAAAATGCCACTAATGCAGTTGTCTCATACTTTAGGTATGATAAAATTCTTAATTGTACAAAGCACTTGTTACCCAACAAGGCAACAGAAAACTTCAGCTCATCAGTCCAGCTATTAAAAATAATTATGACCCTTTGAAAAGATCCTGAATTAATTGGCAGAAGTTACACAGGAAAACAATAAAAAGTTGCAACCTACCATCTATTATGCTTCCTTAAAGATTCAGAAGTAGATACTTTTCTTTTCAAATCCATTTTCTGACCACGGCATCACTTTCTACATTCTCCCTCATTTCTTACTTTTCTCACTCTATTTCAGTCATCGTCCTCTTTCCTTCTTTCCATTTTCTCCAAGATTTATAAGCAAGAACATGACAAGTTGGTAAAAGGCGACTTTACAAAGGAAGCACAAAATATATAGGAGAAGAAAGCAAAAGTAAAGGTGACTGACAGTGATAGTAGGCTGAAATTTTATATTTGACTATAGTCCTGTAATATGTTGTAAATTGACAACAGTATCTGACCAGCAGTGCAAACACAAAAGCAAACCTACTACATGCATAAAATCCTACATTTATTTTGAGATTTTTTCCCAAATTAATTCTTCAGTGTTTTGAAAGCAGTGGCTGATGCTGAACAATTTTATTTGCTTACTGGTTGCTACTGCTTGTGGGTTTACAACATGCTAAACCAGGCATAAAATTATTTTAAATGGCAGATTCTGGCCCACAGCCAGCTTGTACTTTGTCAAGGCTCCACCAATGGCCCAGATATGCAATGTCTTTTACATTCTGGCAGGAAATTCTTCCCCCTCTCTCTCAGGGCTTTGGGAAGTCGCTGCAACATACTGCTTCAATTTCCAATTGCTTAGAAAACATACAGTGCCTTTTGGCATTGCAGAGTTGGAATCAGCACAGAGCAACTACTCCCTGATGCCTGTCCTTGTGGACAGTGAATTAATCAAGGTCTACTTTCAGTAGACTCAAATTAATTACGTAGTTCTTTGTTAACTGTGGTATTCACAGAGTAAATATCTCAGTGACCAAGTCAGAGTGATTCATAAAACTATTACAGATCATCGTCAGGATACGAGATTTTCACCCAAAGCCTGTGAATGGAGCTTTGGGAAGTTCGTCCTTGTGAGCCACTCCCACTGGGTGGTGCTGCACCCAGCCCTCTAGAAAGAAACCTTCATAATCTCTCTACAAATCACTACTTTTGAGAACTTGCATCAAAATAAACAATTGTGTTAGGAAAGTATGTCTCATCTTCAAAATGAGTTTTTATGCAGGCAGAAAGATAGAAAGGACGAGCAAGAGGTCTCAGCTAGTGACAGATTGTAGAGTACTGGCTTCAAGTTACAATACCATGGTACTGGTACGTCACAATACCGTGCTGACTGACACAGCAGCTGCTGAAAAGGCATACTTGTAATTTCAAATTCAGAACCGGTCCAGGCTCTGAAAGTGGGCCATACAAGCCATTAATTTCCTCCACCAAAGCAGGTATTATGTTGCCCATGCAACTTCATATGATTGCCCAGACCCCCAGTTTGTGGGGGTCTCTCTGCAGGGCCTCTCCCTGCCCTGGAGGGAGTCAGCAGCTCCTCCCAGTTTTGTATCATCTGCAAACTTGCTCAGTATCCCTTCCAGTTCCGTGTCCAGGTCATTTATGAAGATGTTGAAGGGCAGAGGGCCGAGGATGGGACCCTGTGGAACTCCAGTAGTGACAGGTCCCCAGTCTGATGTCACCCCATTCACTGTCACCCTTTGTGCCTGACCCATGACCCAGCTGCTCACCCACCCCATGATGTGTTTATCCAGCTGTGGCTGCACAGTAGGTCCAGAAGCATCCTGTGAGAGACAGTATCAAAAACGTCACTGGCTTCCCTTGGTCAGCTGGGTGGGTTACCCAGTCATGAAAGGAAACCAGGTTAGACAGATTAGGCTTTGCTCTCAAAGCCGTGCTGGCTATGACTGGTGACTGCATTACCCTTTAGTGTTTTTCAGTAATTCCCAGAATAATCTTCTCCATAATTTTACCAGTCACTGAAGTGAAACTGATAGCTTCCAGTGTTCCCCTTTTGATCCTTCTTGAAAAGCAGGACATTTGACACATTTCAGTCAGCTAGGAACTCTTCAGATTCCCAAGACCATTCAAAATCATTGAGAGAGACTTCACAATGACAGCAGATAATATTGAGTATTTTACTATTCTCAGATGAATCCCATCAGGCCCCATAGATTTGTAGGGATCCAGCCGGAACAGCACATCCCACACAACTTCAGAGTTAACTGAGGGTTCATGATTGTCACGCCCACAGTCTTCCATCTCAGGACAGTGGGACTCCCAGACCCCATCATCAGTGCTGAAGACAGAGGCAAAGAAAGCATGTGACAACTCTGGCTTGTCTGTGTCCCTGTTCATGAGGTGATCATCGTTGTTCTGCAACAGGCCAATCTCATTTCTGCACTGCTTTTGGCTATTAATGTATTTTTTCTTCACTCCTTTTTTTGTTCCCCACAGTTCTGTTCAACTCCAGTTGAGCTTTAGCCACACAAATTTTCTCCCTACAGTGGTGAGCAGCATCTCTGTATACTTTCCATGTCATCTGAACTTGCTTCCATTGGGCTTACACCTTCCTTTTTTGCCTTATCACCAAAAGAAAATCCTTGTTCAGCCAAGCTTTACCTGCTTAACAGGTGACATTTGGGATCTGCTGCTCCTGTGCCCTTAAGGAGGAGGTGCTTAAAAAGTGATCAGCGCAGAAGCACTCCAGCACAATGCTTCAAAAGCATTTCCTACAGGCCCTCATTGACTAGTTCCCTGACAAGCCTGAATTCTGCTCTCCCCATGCTGAGCGTTGAAGTTTTGCTGTCACATTTCCTCCTGACAACAGAAATTTTAAACTCGCTTGCTTCATGGTCAGTCTGGTCACATCAAGCACAAATGACAACTTCACATGTGGGACTTTCTCTGTTAGTGAGCAACAAAAAAAAAAAAAAAAAATTCAAAACCTGAACAGGCACAAACCAAAGAAATCCAGGGAGGATTCTTCATCTATTGATTGACTGGAGCGGAAAATACAGACCTTGCAATATTACATAGGAATATGAATATTTTGCCTTTTGTGAAGATACATTCAGCATACAATTATTTTAAAAGGGCCAACAATTGAGAATATTAAAAAATAAATTGAAGCAAATGCCTCTGGATTACTACAAATTAGGAATAAATTTGAGAATTTAGATTAATATAACAACCTGGCCAAGAATTATTCATAAGGCAAAGAGGTAAAGGGCCAATTCATGGCTGCTGAATTTCTCCAGTACCATTTTGAGTATTCAGTATGGCTTAAACCAATGTGTCTGTCCCATTCCTGAGGACTCTTTGTACCTAAGTATATCCCCAGCCATAGTACAGATACTACCATGAAAAAACTTTGAAGATGTACAGTTTAACTGCAATAAGATGAATAATATGAATCTCGCACTAAAAAAAAAATGTTGCATGGATTTTCTTTTGGCAGAACTTGCTCACTACTCTACAATAAAAGTGTAAGCACCTCTTAATATTCAAGCTACAACTATACCTTGAGGCATCCTATAGTGGCTAGAATGGAAATATACCAAATTTGTATGTTGTAACTGGACTGCTGCCAGTCTCAGATGTTGGAGAAATGGCATAAATAGGACTAAGTTTGCATTTCAGGCATTCTATAGCTCCAAAGAATGAACATCTGACCAAGTGAAGTTAATAAGGAAACACATAAAGATGATGAAGTCAGAGAAAGCTCTAATGTTTCTACACAAATATAATCTTGTCCTTGTTGCATCAGCAACAAAGCAAGCCCTTAGGGTCTCAGCTGCCCACTTCATGGATCTATAGCCAAAAAGATTCAGGAGCCCCCCAGCTACACACATATTTTGCCCCATAAACAATTCCACTGCCTAATACAGGTGTCATGGCAAATTATCCCTATCCTGTGCAGCCCCTCGCCATCATTCCCAAGGAACTCCATCCTTCTCCAGGCTATCGGTAGAGTGCTGTCCTCTGTCTCAAGGCAAGGAAACAGCCATCCCTGCTACCAGCCCAGGCAACAGAGGCCACCAGAGGGTGTGATCAATGGCCCTGGTGGCACAGCCACAGCCACCGCTGTCGCACCTCCGTAGATCTCGAGGCACAAAGGGACGTGTGAAGTGCATGTAGCCATGCTGTGGTTCCTGTTCTTAACGCTGCACTGCTAAAAACTTCAGCAAGAACAAAACCTGGGTCCTGCCTCCACCCCAAGAGACAAGACAGCCTTATAAAGAGTGGGTGTGCAGGTGTGTATGAGGAAATGAAAACACTCTCTGCTCGATGGCATCAGAGACAGATAAAATCGATTCAAGACCAGAGATGTTAAATGACAGAGACTTTAGTTACACATCAAAAGATAATGGGCCAGAAAAGTTTCTGTTTTAAACTATCAAATGGTTCAGAAGCTGAATAATTGAGCTGAAAATTTCTGATAATGATAGCAGCTTCCAGCCTTCAAGGATTTTCAGAATAATTTTAATCCACTGCCCCTAAATTAAAAAAAAAATTTAAAAAACTAAAACCCTTTCCAAAAAAAAAAAAAAAGGCATCTTAAAAATAAAAAACAGATAAATACAATAGAACACGTCCTTTCTGCATATGGCTGAGCCATACCTCAGTGCAGAATTTCATACACATGTACTATTTGTGGTAATACTAGCAGTGGATGTGGGTAATACTAGCAGTCAGTATCACTGCTTGAGGAAGGATAACTTTGCTAAAATATGCTGAATTCCATTAAAAATTAAAAGTTCTCCACAACTGACACATATATACTTTCTGCTTTTCTCCCCTCAGACTCATATAGTTTCTTTAAAATAAACAAATACATGCATTGAAAACCACAAATAAATAGGTAAATGTTTTTACAAGTAATAAACTGTACTGATTCCCATTTACCAAAAAACCTTTGCTGATACAAGGACATCTTTGTGATCAGTAATTCAACCTTTAGTATTACTGTACAGAATTCAGTGAAGTACTGAGCAGGAACCAGAAATATGTTCATAATAACCCTTTCAATTAATTATGTTTCATGAGAAACTGCATACCCTAAAATGTCTCTCTCTTTAACTGAAATAGGTGTTTTTAGAGACTCATGCCAAAATTCACTTTACAACTCTTTCATACAGGCTAAATTAGGTTTATGAAAATGGAAGAAACCAAAAACTTGATCTTAAATTACTTACAAAAATCACATTATTAATGGGCTTGATTACTTTTAGTTCAAAAGCAGAGTAAGATTTGTATCTTCAAAAACACTGACGTCCTATTCCCAGAAAATTATTTATTATTAAAATAAATTTCCAATCTAACACTCTCTCTCTCCTTCAAAGTGCTTTCAAACACTCTTTTGTTGTGATAAAAAGAAAATAATACAAAAATAGGACTGACATACTTTTGTGACCTTTATTTAAATAATATTACCTACATTGAAAGTTCTATTTCAGTAGATGTGAATACCTGGGACCTTTATATTTGTCTCCTCCTAAGCACAAGACTGAATTAAGGAAAACACAGCCAACACTCTTTTCAAATTCTCTTTAAATTGATACTTCTCCCTGTTTCACAGGCCGTGGCAGGAGTGCCCAGAACATGAGGCAGCAGAGCAGCAGAGCCAATGCACATGCCAGCATTCCGAGCCCTGACCGACCCTGCGCCGTGCAAACGCTGCCTGCAGTCACAGACATTTGCACTTGAAGGCAGATTTCAGCCCGCAAGATGAACTGCAAAGGCGGAAATGTTTGCAAAAATCCCTCATCAGGCGTAACTTAAAGTAGCAAGGAATGATCTTCAGCTCCAAACTAGTCAGGATTTTTGCTTGCTAATTTTTGTTGGTAAAACCTGAAGCCAAACTGGCACTTCAGCCATTACACACTTTGAAAACTGTTGGGCAAGTGCATATGATTTAAAATAGAAACCAGGAAACTACTGACACACAAAATAAAAAATCAATTTTAATATTTGCACTTTTTTCCTTTAGATTAGTTGTCTGTATTTGCTAATCTTCAAAATTTTTATCCAATTTAACCATGTCATTATATTAAATATACATACCTAATTATTTAAGTAATTAAATATCACCAAGCCTGGGTTCAATATTTCCATTTCCATTTGGAAGACTTCCTAAAGCTAGACATCATTTCCATTTGTGTTCTGTTTTAATGGGATGGGCACTAGAATTCAACTGAAAAGTAAACAAGATAAATGTCTACTAATTAAAATTAAACTATGGCTTGGAAGTGAGTTGGAACTGTGTATTGTCTACAGCACTACTTTCATGTATGTTATTGTGCTTATATCTTTTTCTTATAATTTCTTCAGTTCTTATCAGTTTATGAAATTTGTACAAGACATTGAGGTGAACAATTGTCAGATCTCAAGATCTCAGTCCTGAGATGCTGAGCCTCCGAGACCAGCTTGGGGGTCTCGGGAGTCCTGGAATGTTGCCAGAAGTGTCTGGTAGCTGGACTTTAACCCTACACAGGAGACGACAAGGATGAGGGCTTCACAGGGTGAAGGGTGAAGAGATTAGCTAATTAGAGGGTGAGAAACAGGGTTTAGGATTTATGTACAGGGGGGTTTAGAGGAGTAAGATGGAGGAATTGGGGTGTGTCCTGTCCTTCTTCTTCTTCCTCTTCTCCTCCATCTTCTTTGGCCACGGTGGCACCTTTCTATTGGTTATTACTAAGAGTACACCGAGTTATAACAATAGATGGTATTGGGGAAAAATGATAAATATTGTACACGTCACAATGGGTATAAAGATAGGTGCCTGCCCCGGAGGGCAGAGACAGTGTGCCCATGGCTGACTGCTGTGCGGATCTCTGTTCGGCTGAAAGAACATCTTTTAGATAAACAATTAATAAACATAAAACCAGAAAGAAGAACTGAAGCCTCTTCTCGTCCTTCGATACGCGGGCTGCCCCAAGGCCACCTCCGGGCCTTCCAGGCCCCTCAAACAGCCGAGATAAACCGGACAAACAATCTGTGTAATTGTTCAAGGAAAAGCTATTGTTGCAAATATTGTATATAATATCCTGCAAAAATTATTAAATTATTATTAAAAAGTAGACAGCTTTTCTAGGGTTTGTCATGTTGGAAAGGGTTGTGTTTTTTTAATTTGTTGCTATTTAAACAAATACAAATTTTTCATTTTTGTATTTAATTAGGTATTTAATTATTTAATCCTTTATATTGTGCAGGGAAAATGAAGCAAAACAACTATAACAACTATTGATAACACTCTTTTATGACAATAGGATGGTTTGTAACTTTTTTGTTTTCCTTGATTACAACTCAGAATCACAGACTGAACTAATATCATCACAGGAAACTCCAGCTTATTATTGGTTTGTATCCAGCATAAAATTGGTTTTATTGTAGTACATAAAACAAATAACCTCAGCATTCTGAGTGCTTGAATAAGACTGTCTTTGTGAAAACTACATAGCTTTACACAAATTATTTATTTGGCCTGACAGCAGTTCAGGATTCTTGCATAAAATTAACTTTCAAAGCTCATGTGATGCTCATGTGATTTAGGGAGTGAATCCTCAGTTTCCTGAAGAAACATTACTGAAGATGCCAGGTGTAACATTTAAATTAGCTATTGTTGATGCTGGAAGTCCAAGACTGTCGGTAGGTCTGTACCAGCAGAGCTGGATACAATATTCCAAACCTCTGTTAACTGCAACACAGCAAGCTGAGAAACCACTTACAGTATGTTTAAAAAAATGAAGACCACCACCAAAATGAAGTCATGCCTCTGAGAAAATGACCCCCTTCAGTGTAAGCTAACAAAATTGTAAGAATGCACATGTATTTCAGAGCAAGTGCTCTCATGTACTGTTCATGCGCAGAGTCCAGAGTCCGGGCATAATTCAGGAAATAAAGGTGGCTCATGTATAGTCCATGTACCTCAACATATCCTCCACTGTGTTGCTTTCACTGACTGCACTGGAACCACTCCACTGGTTTCCCTCACCCTAATGCACACTGGAGTAGTTTTGCAAAAAGACCTTACCATTTCTCCATACTAGAACTGCTAGATATAAATTTCTGATTCTCACCCTGAGCTTTTGAAGTGATTTGCACCTGAAGACTGATCTATTTCCTGCATCCTTTCCTATGATGTTTTGTATAGAAGATCTGCTTCAAGGGGATGTTGCTAACTGGTTAAACAAACAGAAGTTGTATATGCCTTAATCTAAAATTTTAAAAATTATGCAATCTCTGTGTATTATTCACTGTATGGTTTTGCCTAAAGCTGATGCAAATCATAACCCTATTCCCACAGGAACATATATTAGCTGTAAAGCACTACAAATAACTTCTAACTTCCTTTCAAATCCACTCTGCTAGGAGTTGGACAAGCATAGATCCATCCAATTAGTTACATGTTAATTTAGCTGGAATCAATGTGTTTTAAGGTACCTAAACTTATGTGCCTTTATATTCAAAGACATTGGCTCAATGCATTTTTTGTAGTTAATGAACATGTAATCCGTCACACTGCTTATGTACAACTAATTTTTAAAAAAGCATTTTAAGTACATTAAAATTTAGATTTTCCCTTTCCTACATCTCTGGTATCAGCAGTAAGGAGAGCACTATGTACAGCACTGTGTACATTCACTTCTGATTAGCCAATTAGCAGGAGAAATCTGCTGCAAAACAAGAAAACCACTTTCATAAATCAGGTGTTTCACATTGAACCTTATACATAGTATGTGAACATAAAAATGGTTTTCCTTCACATATTTGTTCAGGAATAGAAAACTGACATAGTGAGTTGGCATTCTTCACCCCACAATCTTAAATCACACTAAACAATCCTTTAAAGACAGCTGTGAAATGTTGATTTAAAAATATTAAGTTATTTATGATTGTTATTTTCTAGCAGGCATTCCTTATATTGCTGTCTTTCAGCACTAACATATAAGCTGATTGTCTCATGCTGAAAGCCTGTTATCTAGTCTAATTTTAACTATTCTAGTTTAGTAAACTAATCTAGTCTAATTCAACTTACGCTAGTCAAATACCTTATACGAATCAACAGAAACACTTGCTTTTTTTTCTAAATGGAGTCTAATTTTCCCTAGTACCTCAAATTTTTTCTCCAAAATGGCAAACTACATTGGAAGTCAATAAGCAGCTCACCTGCACTTGCACCTTATAGAGTGTTCCCTAACACTTTGCTAAACCTCTGAGTTTTTCACACTAAAATTCTCACATTAGAGATGCCAGCCATTTTTGACTGTCAAAAAGTGTAATTCTTTTTAAGAACTGAAAATCATACCTCTTTCAAGGTCAGAGTACATATGATTTGCTGTATTAAAGTATAGCAATTTTTTAGTAATTGAAGTGCTCAATAGATTTGAAACTCACCTTTCAAGCTTGTAGATAATATTAGAGACAACCTCGAAACATGGAAAACATAAATCTCGATGATATCATCCAGAAGACTGTGACCCTGCCAGCACACAACAGGGCAGTAGCAATCAGTCAAAATTTCCCATGCCAAATTCAAAGCAAAGAAGTACTTAAATATCATTTATTAATTGCAAATGGCATTCCACTGCTAAGCTTCCAGAGATTTAATACCTTCTTGTAAGCACACCTAATACACAGCCAGCTTCACAACCCATGCATCCTTGGCCTGTCAAGGAACACTTTTAAAAACCTCTTTCTTATTCAGTTAATTTTGAAGTATGACAAAGCTCATGCTCTCATAACACACATCTACTTTGTTTCCTAAAATTATATTCTTACTACAAATAATCATTATTCATCCTAACTTCTAAGCACATTAAAGTATGATAAATGAAGATATTATTTCATTATTGTTATTATGTGACTACATTATCCCAATATCATATCCTCTAGCCTGCCAAATGCCATTCTGCTCCACTGGTATCTTTCAAAAAAAATCTCACAAAGATTTTTTCCATGGTCTCCTGCTTCAGCATGTTCCTTTATGTAGTCAAAATCCCTGGTTCTCATGGGGAACATCAGCCACTTTAATGTCTGTGGTAGGTGCCACACAGCAAAGCACAAACAATCTAAGTGGTAGCATCGTCAAAAGCATTGATGACAACTTTCTGCTACTGGTGATGGAAGGGCCAGCCTGAAAAGCTGGGCTGCTGGACCTTAAACTATACAATGAGGAAGGTCTGGTTGCAGATGTGAAGGCTGTGGCAATCTTCATTACAGCGACCATAAGATCATGGAATTCTGCATTGCTTGAGGAGGAAACAGCCCTGGGCTTCAGGAGAGTTAACTTCAGTCTCTTCAGGGAACTTCTTTGAAGAATTTCACACAAACATGCTCTGCAGTGAGCAGGATCCTAGAGTATTCAGCAATCACTTCATCTAGGCTCAAGACCAGTGCATGATCAGCAAGGAATTCCTGTCAAAATCCAAACATAGGCAGGAGATTTAAAGGAGGTGAAAACAGGGACAGGTCACCTGGGCCGATTACTGTGATGTTGTCAGAGTGTGTAAAAATGCAACAAGGAAGGCCAAGGCCTATTTGGAATTAATCTGGCCAAGAACATCCAGGATAACAAGAAGGGCTTTTTCCAATACATCGAGAACAAAAAGGAAAGTGTGAGCCTTTTTCTGTGAGGAACAGGAGCCATTGCAACAGAGGCTGCAGAGAAAGCAGAGGTACTGAATGCCACCTTGGCTTCAGTCCTCACTGACAAGACCAGCCCTCAGGAATGCCTGACCCAGGAACAAGGTCTGGAGGAAGAAAGACTTTCCTTTTGCTGAGGAAGATTGGCTTAGAGATTTCTTAGGTAAACATGATCTCCACAAGTCCATGGGCCCCAATGGGAGTGATGGGAGTCCCCAAATGCTTGAGGGAGCTGGCAGACACTGTAGCTGGGCTATTCACAATCACTGAAAAATCATGGTGATCAGGAGAGGTGCCTGAGGGCTGAAAGAAAGCAAACATCACTTTAGTCTTCAAAATGGGCAGAAAAGGGGATCCAGGGACCCACTGGACAGTCAGCTTCACCTCAGTCCCTGGAAAGGTGATGGTATGGCTCATCCTGGATACCATCACTGGGCATGTGAAAGACAAGAAGGGAGTACTGAGCATGGATTAACCAAAAGGAAGTCATGCTTAACCAAACTGATTACCTTCTACAATGGGACTGTTGGCTGGATGAGGGGAGAGTGGTGAACGTTGTCTACCTGAACTTCAGCAAGGCTCTAGGTACCATGATACCATAAGGCAGAGTTGGGAATACCATCTTGATGAGTGGATGTGGATTGAGAACTGGCTGTTTGGCAGATCCCAGAAGGTGACACAGTCACAGTGAGCAGGGTCTAGTTGGAGGCCTGTCACAAGTGGTGCCCCCAAGGTTCAATACTGAGCCCAATGATTTGGACAGAGAGAGGCCTCCTCAGCAGGTCACTGACAGCACAACACTGGGAGTAGACACCAGTACCCTGGAGTGTAGCCTTGACAGGATGGAGAGATGGGCAGAGAAGAACTGTCGGAAATTTGACAAGAGCAAATGCTAGGTCCTGCACTGGAGAAAAATAACCCCCGACACCAGCTGGAAAGCAGCTCTGAGGAGAAGGGCCTGGGGTTCCTGGTGGACTGAACCATGAGCCAGCAGTGTGCCCTGGTAGGCAAGAAGGCCAATGGTGTCCTGGGGTGCATTGGCAAGAACATTGCTAGCAGGGTGCGGGAGGTGATCCTGTGATCCTTCCACTCTGTTCAGCCCTGGTGAGGCGCATCTGGAGTGCTCTGTCCAGTTCTGGTTCCTCAGTGCCACAGAGACATGGAGGTCCTGAAGTAAGTTCAGTGGAGGGCCACAAATGCGGTTATCTACAGATAACCTTCACCCCCTGCTCCCCATTGTAGCTCAGCCTATCAGGTGCCCATCAGGACCCTCTCACTTTAGGCCTCCTTGTCTCCTTCCTCATGAGTGAGAGAGGGTAACAATCACCTATTCTTCTTAGCTTCCACATTTTTTAGACTTCCAAAACAAGGAGCTGCATTTCCTTCCAGGTCAGACCTTTTGCAGAAAAAAACTGAATGCAAAACATTCCATTATAATGTTCCAATCCCCTCTTTTCTTGGCAAAGATGGCAATATGCGGAGACCACCACACACAGTGTCCTGTGTCATTTCTTCATCTACAGGTGCCCATTTAGGTAACAGTCTCAATTTAAGGACTTGAGCTCAGTACCCTGGCTCAGGGTAATAAATCAGTTGCATTTGATGATTCAATAACTCAGAATCAGAAATAAATCAGTTGCATTTGATGATTCAATAATTATTGCCTGCCTTTGTGAACACTGTCCAACCAAACTTATTAACATGTATTGGCAAAATACATGTTAATACATACAGACAGACTGCAATGTTTTCCCTCCCATTTGTCATGAACCAAGAGCACATACAGATTCAAGTACAACTTCTCATCCAAATGGCAGCAAGCTATTTTATTTATATATGTAATATACTATTCCACTCTCTGTCTGTGTCCTTAGACATTACAAGGAAATGCATCTAACTTTGTGTTTGCATAGCAAAATGGGGTCCTTATCCATGCCTTAGGCTCTGTGGCACTATTGTGATAATGTGATAATGCAGTAAACACTGCTGTCACTGCCCACGGAAATGCACTCCACATGTTTCATTCTGTTTCAAGCTGTCATTTGCATGTTGGCCTTCAGCTTCTTGCATTCATTAGATATACAGAGACAACTGAAGCATGAGTGCTAGTTGCCTGGTGTGCCTTTTTTAAATTACAGAAATGAAATAACAGACATTCTTAATCAAAGTTGCTAAAACTTTCACAACATACATTTTTAGTTTAAAATGGCAAATCCTGCAAAAATGAAGTTGTAACATCTTAGAGAAAACAAATTAGTAGTATGGAGGAAAATTATTTTCTGCCACTTTTGCAAAAAAGAAGAAATCTGTGACGATTCTGGCACTGAGGAACCATGGACTCTGAAAGAACATGATTCTGCTTTCACCAAATTATAAGCCCCTGAGAGGCATAGGGTGGAATTTCTGGAAATTCTGAATGCTACCTGTACTGTGCTCTCCATTTGTATTCCCAAATGGTTGTCTTGTAAACAATATCGGAAAATAGAGTGCTTCAGATGATCTGGTGTGCCTGAGGTCTGGCAGTCACACTGCTGTACACAAGGTCATAGCTTGTGAGAATGGCAAAGATACAGGAAAGCTTAATGCTCGACATTCCTTGGGGACACAATATCCACCCCACACAGCACAAAAGCAACTTTTTCTATTAAACCCCACCAGCTCTGGAGCAGTGACAGTGTAGAAACAGCCTGCATGTCTACTTCTCTCCTGAGGACTTCAGGGGGACACAGTGACCTTGCAAACCTGGGGTATATTACAGAGACACTGTGATCAATGCAAGCTTCATCCCCTCTCTCTGAAAAAGGGGAGAGGCTCAGAAGGCACACAAATAAGAATGGTAACTCATTTTTCCACACTACCCATAGCAAAGCACATTCTCATTCATGAGCTCTGCAGAAGACAAGTTCCAGTGCAGTGCAAAACACTCTATCCCACACAGTAACCTGAGGAACTAAATGTTTCTTTTGAAATACAAATCTCAGACAGCATATTCCCACATGAGTGTATCCACATGTATAGAGGACAGAGCATGCTATCTCAGATTTTTGAATTTTATAGTCATTCTTGCAGAACTGAGAAAGTGATCCAAATTAAACAGCCATTACAGCCTCTCTCTCAATAGCAGATTTTATCCTTGAAACCTCCTTTAGTCCTTAAAATCTACACCTAGATTTTAGGGCATGAATAGTCCCACTGAAACCATAAAATTTCCTTTTAATAAGTATAGGAAATAAAGTACAGGAAATCAAGTATCCTTTATTTCCCTGAGGGACCGGACCACCTCAGTCAGCCCATTTCCCAGGCACAGCCCTGGCAATGACCCTGGGTAAATGCAGCCCCACTTCAGGCGTTCTGCAATCTCATATTGTAAGCCCATAAAACTGAGCTCAAATACTGCCCAGTCTGGCTAAGCATTCCTATGGCACTTGTCTAGTTTTTCACCAACTACTGCTGCTGTGTCCTAAAGGCCAAATGCTTCATCAAATCTCCAGACCAAGACCAAGGCAGATGGAAAGCAACAGGCTTTTTGTACTCCACACACTCTCATACCCTTTCAGGGATAAAAGCAGTCACTCAACATACAACTTTACCATTATATCTTGCAACATTTTACTAATTGCCTCACTGTCAGGGAACTCTTGCAGAATTTACTTTATCAAATTCTCACACCAGCTAAGCCAGAGGATGTGCCTAGTGCACAAGAGTCAGAGCTGTAAACACTTTTCATTTACTTAACAGAAAGCATGTTCCATGCCAAATCTGTAGATGTAGCCCACATCCCTTTTGTAGCCTTCAACATTTCTGGTCTCCCTATACAATGAACGAAATTTGACTACTGGCATATGCTCTTTTACATTTGGGCCACTAATAAGGTGAAGGATGTCATCAATATTACAGCAGATCTGGCACTGGTTAAAGCAAATCTGTGTAGATGAAGGAACAATCATTAAGGCTTTACAGACACACTTTCCTCCAGAGTGTCTAAAATCCTCCCCACATGCCCTCAAGTGCTGGAGTTCATTTTGATCTCTGATGTAGCTGAAAGATGTGCAAAAGCAGGCACAACATTAATCACAGATGAAGTGCTTGAGAGGGCACTGTTTTGTTTATTCCAGTGAGTGCATAAAATATCTGGCATTCATGAATTGTGTCAGAATGATGTTTACTTTGGACAGAAATATACAATTATCTTGTTCATAAAGCAGAAACTCTTCTCTCAGCAAGACAACTCAACTCATGGTATTTCTACAAAGAAATACTGCTACAAGAATCCCACTGAACCTTTGGGAGGACAGTACTTTCCCTTTTATTTCCCTTCTTTCTTAAGCACATATTTAGCTGATCTATTTCAGGAATGCATGGGCAAATCTTCACTGTTCAAAATGAGAAAAACAATATCCTGTAGAAGCAGATTCAACTTTAATTACAAAGCAATATCAAATTTGTACAGACACAATAGGGAAACAGAATTTGTTAAACTGGCTTCCCCATGGATTCATAATCTTCCTGTACCATCCAGTCTGCAGGATAAAACACTCAGAATCCTCCTCCAGCAAACGTTTGGGTTACTGCGTAAGCAGGAAATCCTCTGGAGACGGAGAAGGCAGAGGGAGGTTAGAAAATGCAATTTCTTCTGCATCTCTCAAAGTAGTGCCAAACATTATGTAGGGCACAAACCAGCTCTGCATGTTCACCACAATCACAGCTCTTCTTGTCTTCTTTGAGTGCTGCAAAGTCAGTGAATCGGGAATTTCAGGAAGAATTTACATGTCACTGTGCCTACCTGCTTGTTCTTTAAAAAAAACAGAAACTAGGAGAGCAGTTTAAAATCCACTTTGATGCGGTGAACAGAACAAAGAAGTTCTTTTCTCAACAGATTTTCTCTGAGACCGAGTGTGAAAACACAGAGTTTTGCTTCAAGGGAAAGAGGTTAATATAAATTATTATATTAATAATTTATACTGAGACAGGCAGCAGGGGAACCACAGAGCTGTCTCTGAGGCTGGAGAGGACATTACCAGCAAAACCATCAACCTGCTTGGGAATGAAGAATAATACATTACTTCTTGGGCCACACCTGTCAACACCTGGTAGAATTTTAATTGTTCTTGGAATACCACAAAAATACAGCTTGGGTAGGCACAAGAAGGACATCAAAATAATTTTTAGAAATTGGTGACCTCAAAATTACCAAAAGCTCCTCCTGCAAAGGGTGGGGAGAAGAAGAAAGAAGGCAAAGGCTGCTAAATCCACATCTGCATCTTCCCTGTAGTTTTCCAAACAACAAAATACAAAGCTTTTAAAAACAGGCTAATAGAAAGACATCAAATGCAAGTTCTTCCATTATCAGAATGCAGAATATTTATGGAAAATCTAAAAGGAAAATACAACTTTTCTTAAAGGTTTTGGATTACAATGATAGTTCTGACCACAAAGAAACAAGAGCATTCACAGAGTAAAAATACAACAGTGAGAAAGCAGATGTTGGAACTTTTCAGGACATTCAGTTTGTGTCTATTTTTTCAGAATAAATGTATCCACTGAACTACTTATGACTCATGAAAGAAAACTATGTACCATATCCTGGACATGGTGTGTAAATATATTCTAGAGTGAACATGTGAACACACACACAAAAGAAACATTAAAATATGTGAATATTCATACCAAATAATATATCAGCAGTGCTGACTTATTACAGAAAGAATAGGAGGTATAGTTATCAAAAATTATTTGTTTTCTCATGCTTTGTGAAAGCATCTGGAACTAGGTGCTAGGACCTAGAAATATTTCCACTATTTCTGAAAAACCCTGGTATCATTCAGGATTTCACATGACAGTGCAAATAAAAAGAATGGGCAAAAATCACTACTATAAATACTGTAAGTTTTTAACAGTAAGGTTTTTTTAGATCTCAATTTAAAAATGCATAGATACCATTACAGCTTTGGAAAAGATATTTTAAAACTGTGATTGGGTTTGAGAAGGATCAGCAAGCAGACCATGAAAAATAAGATTTTTTTATTTTAAAATCAATTTAAATAAATTAAACTTGTCAGAACAACCTAGTTAATGATCAAGAAGGTGTAGAAATTGAAGTTTTTAAGGTACAACGTAGTTACTGCAAAACCTGATTAATATAAAAGAATTGCAAAAAATCCCCATAGAGACAGTTAGGATATTATAAAGGCCTTACAACTGTACAGATTACTATAAGAAAATTATAGGGTGTGCACAAGCACACACTACCCTATGCAGACAGTATGTTACAAGAGCAATAAAATATAACAAGGGAGTCAAGATAATTCACAGAGCAAATAAATTCCAAAAGATTACTCAAACAAACAAGCCAACCAAATAAATAAAACAAAAAAAAAAAACAAAAACAAAATAAACAAAAAACACCAAACAAAACAAGAACACCCAAAAAAACCCCAGAAAACAATCTCTGTCCAAAATATTGCAAGGAACTTCTAGCCATCCCTGTCCAAAGACTAACTCCAGATCATTTTCATCATAACAATGATCCAAAAAGGTACTTTGGGGTGAAAAAAGCCAATGGGACACAAGTAAAAAATTATTTACAGAACCTATAACAATTCTTTAAATAGTCCCTGTGAAATAATTACAGGAATTACCAAACTGTGGAATTGTTTATCAACCAATCCAGGTTTCTGTTTCCAAGACAGTACAAAGACCTCCATTTCCAAACAAAAAGTAGAAATCACAACCTGGAAGTGCCACAAAGAGAATCTGTGAAAAGGACTGAAAACAATCTGGTGGACTGAAGAAACAGGTAATGAAAAGAAGGTGTGAATGTCAAGTCAGACGCTGGCCTCAGAAAGAGGGTCTGTGTCTATGCACAGATTTGGTGTCTTTACCCATTTCAGAGAAGGCAATAATCTGGGAGTTGCTGAAAGGCAGGAGTTAGCAATCAAAACCACTGTGGCCACAGGGAAGAACTGTAATTCCTGCTTCCCCTTCCTCCCCAGTCCAACCCAGCCTCCTGTAGTTCTTCCTACACTCACAAGATGAATGAGCTCTAACAGAGTCAGGAGAGAGCAAGTTATTTACACAAACCTAGCTGAAACAGAACTCATCCCTTGACACCTGAAAGTAAATGTGAATATAGAACAAGGAGGAGAATATATTAGATTAATAAAAATTACCTCAGTGGTTGTGATTGTAGATTTAAAATCTATGTGTTCTTTCACTGGAAAGACTTTCTACATAACAGAATGAAACAAAAGTACAGGTGCAAATGTTGGTAAGATGTAACCAATACTGCTCTTTTTGCATTTTATCACATAACAACAGAGATCTCTACACAACCAAAGTCTTTTTCTCTTCCCCATGAGCACAAAGGAGACAAGAGGGGTCTCTCTATATATTAAAATAAAGTTGATTTCTGCCTCTGTCTCCTCTGTGGACACTAGCCTTGGGCAGTGTGATTTTCCTCATGCCCACATATACCAACATCCTGCTACCAGAATTCTTCTACAGCATTTTTCCACACTGAAGTTAAAACTCAGGCCAGCTGCATGAATTGCTTTGTGAGATCTCATCATCACAATATGAATGAAGCATTCCTCCATTATGTTTTCACTGAAATTACACCATACATTCTTCTGGGCAAGATACAAGCCTCTGATTCTCAAGAAAGTAAGAGGATGAAAATTGCTACCTCTTTGGTGCATATCATGCACACACAAAAAATAACCAGAACTGTCCTGAAACTGTGTGGATTGGTAATTTTCCATTTTGATGTGCCACTCTTCTTGTTTTAATCCCACAAGCCAGCAACATGGTTTGGTTTGGGGACTGACAACTGCTCAACTCGTCTCTATTCTGGTGGCTGTTAAGTACCAATTGAGAGACCGTATGAAAAAACTCCAGAAATCCTGGAAATGTGAGTGGATTCTCCAGTCAAAACAGAAAACCTCCCTGGATATGCACCTAGCAACTGGCAGGGGCTCTTCAAGCTGCTGGAGTGATTTTTTCTGAATGGCTGAATCTGCACACTGAATCACTCACAGCACCGTCTGTGAAAGCCTCTGCTGTTTCCTTCCCTTTCCAAGGATGGAGCTAAAGAAAACTCACACAGAGCAGGAGCAAGCAGGGTCAATGTGTGTGTGGCACTCCACCGACTCGCACACTGAATGTTTCAAAATAAATTCTTGAAGTCATTAAAGTTTAGGCTGGCACAGCACAGCTTCTAAGTTTAACTCATACCCCAGGTAACTGTCCCATCTAACACCAGAGTAGCTATCATCCTCTGACTGTGCAGTATTTATCTTTGTTTCTCAATTTTAAATTAATGGAGTGAATGTGAAAGATCTGCTGCCTGCCTTTTGTTCTGAAAAGCAAAAATAAATAGGATTAGAAATATGTTCTGTAGCATTTCTGTGCTGTGCATAGCACTCCACTCCACTCTCATCTGCATTTTGGCAAGTACTCTTCAAATAAAGAAACAGCCCTGTCTCATTTATCGCTCCTCTATAGGGCTTGGAGATTGTGTCCATAAAAATGAGAACAGAAAACCATTGACTGAAGCTGTGCAGAATACTTTTGTATTAGACTCTGCTGCTAAGAGCACTCAAGTGAAACAGCACACACATATACCCTCCACACTACCCAGGAAAATCAAGACTGTCATCACAGAACAGATTACAGGTACAAATCCAAGATTACAGCCACATATTCTAAATGCTGATGTTTTGAAAGTACCTGCTAAAACCAGTGTGACTCCTGGTTTAGCCACCAAACACCATTGAAGATCCTCTTCATAATTCTTCAGATTTTCCACTTAAAATGAAAGTGCCATGAACACAGCTACTATTTCACACGATTTAGTATCAAACTATAAAATACATCTTCAGTCATTAAAAAAAGAATCTCCTTTTTTCTTTCTTTTTCTTCCTTTTCAAAAATGGAGATTGCATCTATACTAAGACTACTAAAACCATCCAAGCATTTTGGAGTGTTGAAATCCACCACCCATGTCAGGCAAACCGCTAGGACACAACAGTACTGTTTCTCCAAATTAGCATTCTTGCTGACTAGCTCCCAGGAAATGACTGGTAGATAGGAGAGTCCAGGAACCATTCCCAAAAATCAGTGCACATATAGACACTCTGTTTTGGAAACAAAAGCATTTGACTAGTGTCTGCATCTGGAAAAAAAAGAAGTACACACCATTGCAGTCTGAACTTCATGCATCAATATCTTTACAATTTCACCTTATTTATGTTTAATAAATTATTATGTCCTGTTGTAAATTTTCTGACACTGTCTGGGTTTGGAACATGAGGATATTGTGTGTTTGTTTTCATTTTGTAATATCATTTATTTTTAGTTTTCTGTTATGTGAAAAATTGTGAAAAGTGGGCATACAGACTGATGGCATGAAAAAGGTTTTACATGGTGTTGTCAGAAGTTCCAAAGTTGTCTTTGCAACATTGCCCTTTTACAGCAAATTTAAATATTATAACATCGAGAAAAAATTGGTCAGATGGAAATCATCTTGGTTTGTGTTCTTTAAGTACAGTTCTAATCAAAAGGGAGTTGCTATGGGGAAAATATCATTGTGAGATAATGTATTTGAAAGGAGCAAAATTTGTCTTCAATACAAATAATTTACTTCTTCCTGGGGTTCAAGTAAACAAGGGAAAAATAACGGCATTTTTAATGAAGGTGTTGACTCACTTAACATATTTTCCAAAGGGAGCATTTAAAGAGCAATGATTTTGTCGCCACTTAATACTTATGTATCTTACTGCAATTATTTTGAATCATCAGATTTCCAACTATTGCAGGAGCTATTTCCATTTGTGAACACTTCTGCTGAAAAAGAACTTAAGGTATACTGCCCTTTACCTTCTTATTTCTGACTGTGAACAGCCTTGAGAAATTTTATATGTTTTCTAACCATACACAGATTGATATGATACATTTCCTATCAAGTTTCCAGAGGGGAAACTTTTCCTCTAAATATCATAGTACTAGATCATCAGTGTGTATTCCCCATAAGCAGAAGACACAAATATGATGATTACTGCTCACACTCAGTTTACAACTGCCATAGAACAACACTGATCTTGAAATTGTAAGCACACTGAAACAGCCAGAGGTGGTTGTCAACACACCTCCACCAAAAACGTGTTAGACCCTGAAAAGAGGAAAAGAGAAGCACTTTTAGGAATTGAATGCCTGTAGCTGGGAAAGATAACATAAACTGACAGAGGAGAAGTGAAAAAAGAAAAGTGTGATGTTGCTTGAAAAGTGTGATATTATTGTTGTTGTTATGATTATCATAATCATTATTACAATAATTATTATTATTTCATGCCAGAAAGAAGACTTAATATTAAATTGCTGAATTATTAACACTGTGTTTTCACTATCAGACAAGGAATTAAAAACACAGTGAGAAGAAGGAACAAAAATGTGACTTGTAAGGTCTAGAATGGGTCTGTCAGAAAACAAGGCTAGGGAGAAAAATGAGCAGTATTTAAGCAATCAAAAATAAAGGAACAGACAAGAAAACTAAGCTAAAGGAAGAACTCTAAGGAGATATATTCTATATGCAGCAGGGAAAGGCACAGCCAAAGTCGTATGCTGACAGCTTGACTTTAATAGGACAAGGAAAGAAGGATTATCTGGACGTTATGAATATTGCCAACAGGTTGACATTATTCCCTGACTAGGGAATGGAGGGGAAGTGCAAAAAGAGAGAGAGAACAACAAGAAGATGGAGAGCCATTTCAGTATGTTTGATTTAATAAGCCAAAATACTCAGAAGAACAAGAACCTGTGCTACAGAAAACAAGTATTTTATCACAGAGATAATTACTTTCCAGTCTTCCAACCCACCTAGTTGTTTTTGAGGAGGAAGAGAAAAATCAGCTGTCATTTTTCCCATTCTTTAACCTAAGTGTTTAGAACTTGAGTTTTTAATATAATATCTGTTACAGGGGACCAGTGAAAACCATTCAGACTCTCTCTCACCTTGCCATAGGAAAGGCATTAATATCTCCTTTTCTTAAAGCTCAAAGTTCAGGAGCATTGATACACACTGTAAAATAATTTCTAACCTCTACAGGAAATCCAAGCTAGAAAAATAAAATCAAAACATGAAAATACATTACTTCCTTACAAATTAATTATTTTGGCTACTTAATTCTGCCATATTATTTCTTCTTGGCTGTCTCATCTATTCAATCTGTATCAGTGCATTGGAGATGCTTATATAGACTAGGACGTCTCAAGGTACAAGGAAACCTTGGGGTGAGGCGCAAAAAGACCTTTCAAAACAAAAAAAGTGCATGAAGTTCCTGCAAAGCATTTTGTATCTCACAGGAGCCACTTTTCTACACACAGGATCAAAATTATGATTTGCAGTTCACAGACATAAGCAGTGCTGCATTGTGCTTAAAGATTTTTCAATTGCCTTTTATTGTTACTCCAGCTCTACCTCTACTGTTCAGATAGTGTCCAAACATGCCTGACCATAATGAATATAAAATCTTTATGCAAAGCTGAAAGGAAAATGAAAGGAGGGTAAAAGTGAAAAGACTATACTTTATATTGTTACTTATTACCTAAATTGTTTCTTTTTACTGAAACACACCTTCATCTTAACCATAGACTGGGTAAGTCTATAAGTACAGATTTCTTTATTTACTAGCAATCAAAATATGAATTGCAATGTCAATCACAACACAAAGTAAATAGGCAGTTAAAAATTAAAGGCAAGATTATGGTCTTAGGACAGGAAATTTTTAGATTTTGGTCATTAATCAGACGGCATGAGATTGTGGGGAAAAAATAAGCTTTAGCCAACAGTAAAGCTGTTCATCTGCAGTTTAGTATATGTTGGATAAAATCCTGTATAAACCAGCTTTGTGAGTATTTTCACTTAAAAAATAGCAAGAGAGAACAACAGAGTTTATGAATTGTTAGTAATATGGCAATATTACACATAGGTATGCACCTTTTCTTTATCAGAGACAAGGAAACTAATGCTAAGCAAGTACCAAGTTTCAGGAACACAAATTAAAACCTATCAAGAGAATTAATTTCTTATTTTTCAATGAAAAACTGCCAACACACTAGTAATCTTCTAGCACCACACTCTATTCCTGTTTCCTTTACAGTCTTGGAAGAAGCTAAGAGCACGTCTTTAAGAATTATTAATGTATAAAAACAAAAAACAAATTCCAACACATGCAATTACAGCAATAGCTTTAACCCATAGGCGTAGCTTCATTAGAGAGTGTCCTCATGTACAACTCTCACCAAGAGTACCCCCTGTAACTGTACAATTAGAGGCTCAAACATGAAGACAGGAATACAAGCCCTAGTGAGCAGTTTCTAAAATGTGTCAACAGAACACACAGAATAATTCTTCCTAACCTGCATCTCCTTCCTTATCTCATCTTACTATTTTGAACCGCTGTAGTATCAATCCAGCAGCTCAAGGCGCTTGCTGGTTACGCTTCTGACATCACTTACAGGATAAATATAAATTCACTAAGTCTCCTGCCTTCTGTCTACATAATCCCTTAACCTCTACCTTTCCACAGCTATGATTTGCTGCCTTTTTTACATCTCTGGCCTCTCCACTATTTTCATTCTGCCTTCCCTTTTCATGCTGCCTTCCCTTTCCCACTTATTTTTTTTTAACTCATTGACATTCAGCATACCTTCACAGTGAGACTTGTGGTCACTGCTCTTTTACTTCACAGCCTGCTTCAGCATGTTTTTTTTGAGTTTACATTTTATTGAGGGATGGAAATTTTAAATAGTGTTATCTGGTTAGCAGATTTCTATTAAATTTAGCGTTTGCCTGTAAGACACAGACCAAGCAAATAATATTAATCAAGTAGACATTTTTTCAGTGATCAATGTGCTACAAAAAGAACTAGACAGAACAGTGTATGTCACATTTAAAAGAAAATTAGAAAAAAAAAAGAGTCAAGAAAATAAATTATTAGCTGAAGTACAGGCAGAAGTATTCAAACTGCACAGAAGCTGCTCCCAAAATTAGATTAGCAAAGCACAAGACCATTCTACACTATTGAACTATAAGCAGCAGAAGGAAGTAAGTTTTCTCAGATTTTATCACCTTCATTTTAAATTCTGCAAAAAATGTTAAAAGGTCTAAGAACAGAACATGAGTAAATCAAAGCTTTATTCTGCTATATTTTCTCCCTGATTCCTAAACCACTTTTTAAAAATAACATTTTCTCCTTGTTCAAATCTGGACACACATAGAAATTCAAGTTTTTTCTTTGAAGCAACAGTCAAATTACTATTTAGATACAATTAAAAAAAACCAACAGTATTGTAGCCAAATTATATTTTTGGGAATATCAAAACAGATTTCTGTACAGGAAAGGTCATTCAAAGCAAAACCTGTGACATTTAAAAGGCCCCATTACAACACAATTTTACACATGTGCTGGGGAACAAGAAGACCCAGTCATGCAGTATTTCTACAAATAAACACACAGACAACAAATTTCATCTTTCAATAATAAACTCCAAATGAGAGGAAAAGCTTCAGTCGTGCCAAACTTATCTCCAGTTGCACACAGCTGAACCTGAACGTCTCAAGGAGTAAAGAAAACTTGAATTAAGGAGTGAGCAAGTGTCACGGGTCAAACCAAGACTTGGTCTAGGCCATTGCTACTAAAAGGCTAAATTGTTGCATTTAGTTATTGCTTGAAGTCAGCAAAACTGGAAGTTTTTACACATTATGTCATTGCGTCAGAAGAGAAGTGTCTCATTAATACTTCCGGAAAGGAGGTCTTCTTGCTGCTCCAGACTCTTTCCAATAGTTTTGAAGACCTGCTTCCCCCATTGCCCTCTTTCAAACCTTGGTTCTGTGCTTTATCAGGCAGGCTGCACAAGCAGGTCACCTCTTTCTCTTGCAAATGGAAACAGACAGTGGCCACTGGCCCTTCAGGCTGTTTTTCATAACCTCTCCATTTCAGCTGTGCCGCAGCCGCTTCACCGTACTGCTGCTATAAGACTGTCTGACTACAGGCTACAGAGACAAACAAAAATCAAACAAACACAAAAACCTTCACATGGGAAAATAAACATCACCATAAGAATTAGTTAGGTGTTCCTCAGGTCCCAGCCCGTTCTTGTGTCTGTCACCACTTCATCTGTTTTGCAGTCACAAAGTCTCTCAGATGAGGAGGACGGCACATTGAGTCTCGACCTTTGAGCGGCAAACCTAGCCTTGAGCAACTTGGTGACCCACATGGCAGCTGCACAACTCGATAACTAGTTGGCTGGAGTCTAAAAATGCATGATTCATTTCTGATTCTCTGATTCTCCCCACACTGCACCATATGCTGTCACTAGACTATTTGCTAAAAAAATGTAATTTCCAAAAGCAAACTTTATTAGCTTGTTCACCTGATGAAACACTACTTTAAAAGAACTTTAATAATAAAAGAAATATGTATTTTCTTTTCCTACCTAAACACTGAAATTTACAGAAGAAGGAAAAAAATACGCAGGTGTGCATATGCAGCTTTCAAGTATATCTCCTCCTGCTTATTTTTCCTAAAACAAACACCCAGTGTTATAGACGAGTAACATACAATTCTTGCTGTATATTTTGTAGAGCCAAAGATCTACAGTGCATCTGAAAATTAGCATACACCTCTGCCCAGAAGTGGTACCAGTTTCCTGTGATACTAATCTACATGTACAAGCCAACTGCTGGAAAGATATACTTGAAAAAGTAGGGTTTGGTAAAACTTGGTGTGCTAAACTGTATCAAATCATACCTATACACCTCATCATCTAGACTAGCTACATATCTCCCCTCCCTTTTCCCTGAACAGCAAGAATTTCAGTCATCATTCCTTACTGCATCCTGTGTCCTTAGGAGACTCTGATGGCATTTCTCAGTGTTGTAGAATTAGGATTTCTTATCCTCTTAATGACCAAAACACAGCTGTCCAACATGTTCCAGCCAGCACAACCCTGGCATCTCTACTGTTAAACCAGCAGCACATGCTCTGGGCCATTTTGTCCCAGTGAACACGCATCAATCAATATGCACATATAGATCTATCTGGCATGTGGGAGTTCCTTTCATTAAAAAAAAAAAAAAAAAAGTTAGTATTGCTAAAGCTCCTAGCAAGTTTTGTCCACACTATGAAGTTCAAATACAGGTCTGACAAAGAGACTAAAGACAAAAAGTTGAGTGGTTTGGGATTCATTAATTCATTCTAGTGTCTAAAAAGCTATGTGCACACAGAAGGATAAAGAAACAATCTGAGCTAGTCCGACATTTTAAATGCTTTTGTCAGTGTACAGACACAGGAAAACAAGTTCTAAATGAGATTATAACAGAATTCAATCTTCAGAATTATCTTTAGAAATCTAATAGTTAAAATATTTTCAACAGTGATTTTTCTCTTGCCTGCAGAATGAGCCACAACAACGCAATACCATACACCTTGTTCTGAGCTCATTGCTCCACCTTGCCTAATACAACACCTAAAGTGTTAAAGTAACTATTTTTCTACTCCGTAGGCATTGAAGGGAATATTCTCAGCATATATAAATCTATTGAATACTTCAAGCCCAAAGAACTGTCAAAACATCGTCTCAGAATCTGACCTTAAATTTATGATTGCTTAAAGAGACTAATTTTTAAAGGTGCCAAATAAGTTCTGCAAAGCTTCCATTAACTTCAAGAAAAGACTCTGAAGGCCATGCTGCTTCTTACTCAATAAATCTTATAACCACACTCTTCACTAATGAGAGCACTAGAATGATACATGTACAAAGTGTTTTCAGTGATTTCTTGTTACTTCCAGGTCACACGCCGTTCAAGAGTAACTAGTAGGCAACCACGGACTGGGAGAGGAGTGTGTGTGGAGCAGCCTGCCAAAGGGCTCTGGGTGCTGGTGGGCAGCAGCTCAGGGTGAGCCAGCAGTGTGTGCCCGGGCAGCCAGGAGGGCAAACCCCATCCCGGGGGGCAGCAGACACAGCATCACCAGCTGGGACTGGGATCATCCTGCTGGATTCAGCCCTGGTGCCCTCACCCTGAGTCCTGTGTGCAGGGCTGGGCCCCACACTCTGAGAAGGGCGGGAAGGAGGTCCTGGAATGGTCCGGAGGAGGACAACAGAGCTGGTGGAAGGGCTGGAAGGCACATCCTGTGAGGAGGGGCTGAGGGCTCTGGGTCTGTCTGGGCTGGAGAGAAGGAGGCTCAGGGGTGACCTCATTGCTCTCTACAGCTCCCTGGGCAGGGGGCCTGGAGAGGGAATGCTGCTGTGTTCCTGGCATCCAGCAGCATGGAACAGGAATGGCTCAAAGCTGCATCAGGGGAGGTTCAGACTGAATATCAGGAAACATTTATTTACCAAGAGGATGGTCAAACACTAGAGCAGGCTTCCTGGAACTGATGCCTTAAAAAGAGACACTTGGGCAATGCCCTCAGTAACAGGCTTTATGTTCTTGTCAACCCCAGAGAAGTCAGGCAATTGGACTAGGGGATTGTTTTAGGTCCTTTTCAACTGGAACTATTTTACTCTATTCTGTGTTAAATAGCTCTGTTAGAAGTAACAAAAACATAGTTTGGTCCCGGCAAAAATGAATCTTGCATTTCATGGCACTTGGAGTTTTTCAGCCATAATGGTCTTAGCATAAGATTACCAATTCGATTTAAAGATGTAGTTTTTTCTGTCAGAGAGACAGAAATACCAACTGTGAGTGACAAATCTTCCTAAAAGGCCACTCACATTTTCTGATCTGGATGCCAAGTTCATCTCTGTTATTCTGTGAACACTGTGGAAATTTCAGAGGGTAACTTGATTTTCACGCTTGCCGTTAAATCTGTAAGAATCTCTAAGTCTTCCATAGTGTAACCAGAGTTACAGTTCCTGTCAGAACAACTGAAATACCCCTGCTTTCATGCATTACAAACATCGCTGCTACACCACAAAGGCACAGACTCCTCAGTGTTTGCATCTATCCTTAATACTTGAAGGAAGAAAGAGAGACTAAGTAATTAGGAAGAAGCACTTCGGCAAAGTTGGTTTTTGTTGTTTTTCCCCCCCCCCCAACCACACAGCAACTACTATCACTGAAAAGCCTGCTCTAAGTTATCTTTTGTCTTAGATGAAGAGGAGGAGGGGGCAGAGCTTCATTTTGAACTCTGCCCGCTATCTCGGTAACGGCGGTTCCCGACACCGCACGCCGCGGGCCTTGCTTCCAGCAAAGGGCTTTCCCGGTGTCGGAGAGCGAGTCCTCCCGCACATCGGCTCCTCAGGCTGCGCTGCCGTGCGGGCGCCCCGTTACCCCCGCGGGACGGGGATGCGGCCGCCGGGGTTTCCCTGCTCGCCCGGGCCACGGCAGCCCAGCGCGCTGCTCCCGCCCGCGGGGACGCTGTGCCGGGAGCGCCGGAGCCCGACGGATCCCGCGGCTCCGGCAGCGGCCGGGCGGGCTCCGCGCCGTGCAGGGCATCGCCGTGGCGCAGCACCGGGAGCCGGCGGAGCAGCTGCGGAGCCGCCCCGCAGGTGCGCGGAGCGCCCGCCGAGAACGGGGCGTGCGGGGAGCGGAGCTCCCGCCGCGGCCGCGCCGCGCCGAGCTGAGCCGAGGCGAGCCGAGCCGAGCCGAGCCGAGCCGAGCCCAGCCCAGCCGAGACCAGTCCAGCCCAGCCCAGCCCAGCCCAGCCGACACGAGCCCAACCGAGCCCGAGCCGAGCCCAGTCCAGTCCAGCCCAGCCCAGCCCAGCCCAGCCCAGCCCAGCCGCCGCCCGGGCCCTGCGACCCACGAGCCGCCACCGCCCGAGCCGCCCCGCCGCCGCCGCCCCTTTCCGCGCCGGTACCTGGATGTGGCAGGAGATCTCGGAGTCGTCCAGCAGCCGCACGGTGCATTTCATCTCCGCGCTCAGCGACCTGATGCTGGAGCTCCGGAACCGGATCATCCCGGCAGCCCGCCCGCCGCTGCCGCCCCGCAGGCAGCCGCAGGGGGCCAGCCTGCAGAGGCGCCCGGCCGACCACGGCACGGCACGGCACGGCGCTGCACGGCGCTGCACGGCGCCACACGGCGCGGAGAGGCGCGGCGGCAGCGCCACCCCTCAGCCCCGCGGCGCTCCGCCGCCGCCCGCCATCCGCCCGCCCGCCGCGGCTCGGGCCGCCGCTGCGTCAGGATGCGCTCCGCTGGCCGGCCTCAGCATCCTCCTGCGCCCGCCCCCGGCACGGCTTGGCACGGCACGGCACGGCCCGGGGGGGCACCTCTCCGCCCTCACCTGCTCCTCCCGCTTCTCCGCCCCACCGGTCCCGGGCGGGCGCCCTGCGCGGCTCCGTTCCTGTCGGGCTGGCAGCGCCCAGGGGGAAATGGACAGCGCGATCGTTTGTCTTCGCCGCCACGAGCGTGCCTCGCCTGGTTTTGAGCCCACCTGGGCGACTGGTGCTCGCGTGGGAATGCCCGATGCCCTGCAAACGGGGACAGCCCCCAGGCTGCCGGCGGGGAGAGGAGTCCCCAGGCTGGCTGGCCGCCCATGCCTCCGGGGAATCCCAACACAGCCCGAGGCAGGAGGAGAAGCCTGTGGAATACATATAGAGAGTCATGTAAAGAAACCTCACCAAAGATGAGTGTACCCTAATGAAACAGAAGAAAACAGAATACAACTTACTGTAAGAGTGCAAGCCTTGGAAACTTGTTTCCTCAGGGAAAAAAAAATACCCATTAGGGAGCAGCAGTCATACCCCATTTGTTGTCTAAGTGGGAAAGAAAATAAAACATCCAGTGGTTTCACTATAATGTTCTGCATCACGAAAGGGTGTGTAAAACATTTGTGTAAAACCTTGCTGGCAGAAAGCAAGCACCAAACTTAACCAGCCTTGAAACAGGGATCAATACTGTGTTAAAAAATTAGCACTTGCCTTTGAAATATGAAATTAAAAACAGCCAGGGCAAATGTGACACGACTGGAAGTTTTTACAAATATAAAAGAAGCACTGACAATCACACATTTCAGTTATTATTGCCCAGTTGTCTGTGATTACCTCTAAATGTCCATATTTTGAAAATAGCTCTGTGTGAGTGTGTTGTTCTTTAGAAAATCCCGTGTAAGAGCATAAGTGCTGCTACTGCTGTAAGCTCTTCCTTTGGCTTTTTGCTGGACTGCTAACAGCAGGAAATACAGGCAACCACAAACAAATGTGAAATATATAATGCTCACTACCATCAGCTAATAAATATGCAGAGCCCTTTAATGTGGAACATAAAAGAAAAGCTATAAATATATGCTTCTCTGAAATGATAAATGCTTTCAATTGCATAGTGAATAGTGAAGCAAACCAGTGAGTATTTAAAATAGATTATTCACCTCAGCAGCCACAGTCAGCCCACAAGTTATGGAAGAAGGTCCTTATCAGCTGAGACACCAGATGTGGACACCTACTCATTAATAATATAATACACTTTATGTCTTACAGTCCTGCAACATGGGAACTCAATAGCAGGATTTAAACCCACATGCAGATTGACTCTCAGGTGACACAGATTTTCCTGCTTCTCATAGAGAAGGAATCTTCTCTTTCTAAGCCAAGTATTTTAGCTTTCCTTCAGTCTCTGCAGCACACTTTTCTCCACCCAAAAGGGGAATTACAAGAGAGAGCTGAGCCAGTGTTGAAGATTTAGTGAGCAGGTCAGAGCCTACCATTGTCTGAAGGGGGATTCTGCTTTACCTTCAGGACCACATGGAGAGGGATGAGCTTTCCAGGAGTTCTCAGAGTTACAGCAGCAGTGATGACTACAACATGAAATCTGCAGCCCCAAAAAAGTGTGAGCACAAGAAGTGTGAGCTAGTGTGTACCAACAGCAGCAAGCAGCACAGCTGCCTGAGAACAGAGCTCAGCAGAATTTTATTTGCCTGTTGTAAAACCAGGCCACTCCTGTCTTTTTCTTCACTTTATTTGCCTCTTTAATATCTGATGCCATGTTGACCTGAGGTGCCTGAGAAATCTGTGGGACACGGAACCCATTTCTATGTTTCAGCTACTACAGCAATAGTTTTTATGGCACAGAATGTGGCAGCCATCTAACAGGAAGACATCAGATAAATAAAACAATCAAAACCAAATACTCCACCCTAGAGAAAAAAAAATCAAAGAACAACCAAAAAAACCCAACCAAGAAATGAAAGTTATTTTTGGTTGAAAACCAAACACTCTGCCCAGTTGCAACTTCACAAAGTAATCCATCAGGTGAATTTTGCATCACATATTAGGACTACCTCCCCTACCTTCTTCAAAAAGAATTCTAGGTTTGGTTTTTTTCCTTACAAATAGAAGGCTCTTAAAGTTCTCTAAGTATCATAAATTATGCAGAAAAACCCCACAAACTTACCTCAAAACATATTACAGTGCACCCTTTTTTGCCAGATCTTGGAGGCCAAACCATCCTTATATAGCTAGCATTCGGAAATACTACCTGAAAAGGCAGGTACTTGAGGAACTGACATTTAAAACACTATGGCAAATACAGGAAAACACAAAGCAGCCCATAGATAAATTTGATTCAGTTACCAGAAAATGCTGAGCTGATGGAGTATATAAAAAATACGCTGCTTGAACTTGCAGAATACGCTTTTGACTCAGGGGAAGGTTATCAGCTACTGCTGTTAGACCATGTTATGTTATTGAGGTGTTTATTGAAGCTCTCACCTGGCTTTGTACTGCTAAAGACCTTGGAAGTTCTAGCAGGAGATTTCAATACCTGGTAAAGCCACCTTCAAGAACTGGATGGTGGTGTGCAGACACATGCTTGAAATGCATTTTAGATCCATCAGTCTCAGAACTACTCCATTCAATAGCCACATTCCATTCTTTCTTTGCCTAACTGGTCTGAATGACTTTGCTTTGGGATGAGTGCACGTGGATGGCCTAAAGGACAGTAGCCTACTTACCTA
Organism: Zonotrichia leucophrys gambelii; assembly: GCF_028769735.1. Classification (NCBI taxonomy): domain Eukaryota; kingdom Metazoa; phylum Chordata; class Aves; order Passeriformes; family Passerellidae; genus Zonotrichia; species Zonotrichia leucophrys. The sequence continues at coordinate 48,388,193 of NC_088200.1, forward strand.
GGAATTGCTGCCAGATACTATGTGGGACAGCAGGGAGCACTAATGAGCTTGAGTGGTGCTTTGATATCTGGATGATTCTGCACGGAGTTAAATTACAGAATATAGTTGTCAAGGATTTTCCCTTCAGTGGCTGATAGTAACAGCAACTTAAGCTTTTTCAATTAATGTTTATAATCTAACCAAATACATAGACATTTGATTTGTATTTGTTTGAATTTTTTTCAAAATACTTGAAGATTAATCCATAAATACAACAGCTATGGCTATACACACTGCCTGCCATGGGTCAGACTGTTGGGAATTTAGCTGGCTAAAGACTGGAAGAGTACAAAACCATGGCTAGTTCCAAGTCCTGCACCTGTGTTGATAGCGTGTCCTTGGGCCTGGCTGTAGTAAGATAACAAACAGCGAAAGAGACATGAGAAAAGAGAGATGTAACCCCTAAGGAATGAGGAAGAGTTCATGGTATAGTTTAACTAATAGATTGCTTGGCTTACAGAATATTCATAAGCTTATTATTTGCTGTATAAGTGTTTGTTATTTGCGGTATAAGTGTTTGATGTTTTCTTCAATAAACCGGACTGGACCTGTCGGACCTGTGATGAACCAACTGGAATCCTGGTCTCCTTCCTACGACATCAGACCTTGAGTTCCAGCATGGGTAGGCCAAGCACACAAATCACTGTCCCCAGAGGGGTCCTTCCCCAAGGCCCACACCTCCCCATTGCCTTGGCCATGGGTCCCTCACAGGGCACAGCCATTAGCCTTTGCTCAGAGATCATGGTGCCATAAGTAAACAGACACCTTTTGTGAAGTCTGTGACAGTTTAGATTTTACCCAGTTCCCTTCTACAATAGTGTTAGGAACTCCAAAACTTAAATATCTGAGATGAAGAGAGATGGTCTGGGCATTAGGCTTCTCCAGAACATGTCCTAAAGAATGGGAGGTGAAGGTTGAGTTAGCAATGAATCAATAGCTCAGGGAGTAGATTCCTGTAGTCAGGAAAGCGTGCCTTTGTGTGTCAAAGGCACAAGGGCACACACTGTATGATTGTAAAATAAATCCAGTTACTAAGCTGAAATTAGCAGTGAGGTAATTGAATGGTTGGGCATACCAGGCAGCATGCAAAATATGAAAACAAGTAAGAGATTCCACACATATGGGATCTCTTTTGTTTCAGTCTTAAGTAGTTGTCTAAAAAAATCACTTCAGATCAAAAAAACAATTGAAAAAATAAAAAACCAGGGGGTTTGCGTCTAGAAAGAAAAGGTTTCTTACATGTAAATATTACACCAGTAACTTGAAAACTGTGTATAAAATATTAATGCATATATTGAAAAAATCCTAAGAGTATTAAAATATACATAAATTGCAAAGAAAAATATATTTAAATAGCAAAAGTTCTACTGTTCACTGGGCGAACAGTTGAGTCACAAGGTGAACCTTGAATTCACATAGGGTTTCTACTTTCTTTTGCATTACAAAATCAGTTTAAAAAAATCACATATTTATTACATGAATGAGAAAGCAACAAGATACATAAAATGCTACATTATTTGACAGCAGTATAAAAAGACTCAGGATTTTCATGCTTGTACTCTAAAGGGAGTTGTCAATCCTAAAGTCCACTAAAAAGTCCAGGGCTATCAGTAATATTTGCTCAAAACTGCCCCAGTAGAAAAGACCTGGAGTGTTATTGAAATCTGCAGGACTGTATTGCAACCTGCATGGCATGGACGGTCCTGTCGGCCTCCACATCCCTTGGGTGCACTTGTGCACCCCAACCAGAACTTTCACGGGGAGAAGTGGTGAGTCAGAAGTAGGTATTTTCTTCCACTGCTTAAGTTTAGCAATCTTATAAAGATTCAGAACAAAGTATGCCAAGAACATTACAGAACTCACTTTCAGCAGAGAATGATGGGTTGAATTTACTGTACAAACTTTTCAGCAAATTTCCTGCAGATGTCATCTGGAAGCTCGAACTCCAATCAGCATTTGTCTGAGTTAAACTGGATTGCACAATACCACACTTGAAATTTGCTGATGGGAGCAAACTTTGCATTGATTTTAATCTACATAGTACAACTACCAAAAAGGCAAATGTCAGCTTTTAGCTTTTTGGTTTGAAGTAAAAGTCAGTGAGATGATTCTTGTGATTCACTGAGTCCTGGGACTTGCGAAGTTTTCTTATCAGTAGGATCAAAATGCTTCTTTGATATGCTCTTCCCTTTTCAGGGAATATATATCCAGATATTCTAATCTAATTCTAATCCAATGAGTCTAATATCCTTTTCTGGAAAACTACAGCAGGCAGTGTATTCTCTGTTTCCCATGCTGCATCTCCAAGAAGTGCTCTCAGGACCAAGTTTGTTCCCAAAAACTTCATTCACTACAGGTTCTCTCTAGCTGCTTTCACACAATCCATGCAGTACTCTTACAGGCTTGATAACAGCCCCAGAGAAACCCTGCAGCTACCACTGCCGAAAGATTTACAGGTTTTGCACGTGACACAACCAGGGGTTTCAGAGGTCTAGAGTTAATTCAGTACCTAGAAGAACCTGATTGTCTCATGCTGAATGCAGAGTGGCTGCCACATCCATATATCTCCTTAGTCTATGATGAATTTTTAAAATAATTACCATACCAATGGAACCTGAAAAAAAGGCACTCTCTAACTCTTGTTCAAGCCACAAAGCACAGCTCTGTTCTCCTGACCATATTTATGCACAGAAAATACAGCAATCTGATCAATGAAGAAGTTTGGTTTTTTAAGTAGGTAGAGATATATTTGCAGACAGTGTTGATAATTGGAGAAAATAGATATTGCCTATCTGTAGCTTTTCTTCCTTTTATGGAATTTGTCTAATTAAATTGTTTAGTAAGACTCCAATTCAAATGCAATCTGATGTTACAGCAACCAACCACATTTTTTCAAAATTATTATTGCAGGTAGGATTAAATTTGGTCCTTCCTGTAACAATCAAGAAGTCATCATAAAATATATAAAAAACTACATTAGCATCAGTTACTGGGTGACCAGTCCAGCAAAATATTCAGAGTCAGGCTTTGAAGAGCTCTCAGCAGCCCAGAAGCCCTGCTTAAGGAGCACACAGAGAAACACATGAGCACACACCTTTCTGTGTATTCTTTTATACTCTTTCTGCTACTGGGTGGAATTTGGATGCTCATGGACAGAATTCTTTTGCAGCAACATCCTGTTTCCATGGCTGTTGCACGTGCACTTTGAAAGAGATCCAAGCGTGTAGACCAGTTTCAGCTGGTTTGATAGTTCCTTTTCTTCTTTTGGGGTTATTCTGCCTTTTAATACTCCCATCATATGATTTCAATTTTACATCATTTATCTGCAGTGGCAGTTGTCTGACTTCAAATGTGTTTATAGCACTTTTCCAACCAGGAATAGTCCTCAAAATTGAGGTCTATATGAGGATTAATATTTTACACCATGTCTAATTTGCATAAATCAAGGTAAAGTCCAGCAAAATAAAACTTCTGCTTTGCAAAATTATGACAGGCTCACAGTGCATTTTGTGAACAAAGTAAGTATTACAGGAAAAACATGTATGATATAAAACATGTATTTCAAGTTTGTTCATCTTGTCAGCATCTAATCTGTATCCAGAATCTGTTATTAAAGTAATTAGCACCACGATTTTTAAATAATAATATGCAACAATATTCAGTTTCTGATACATCTCCCTCTATAGCTTCTGGCTTCTGTCATTAATTGCTTTCCAAATCAGTGTACAGACTGCTGCTTTTATTGGTCTGGCTCTTTCAATTATGTAAAAGCTAATATGGACAGGATTTGAAGTTGCAACAAACCTTGTTGTTGGACCTCCTTGAGCATGAAGGACTCTGTGGTGTAAGAGCTTAAGCGTTCTTGTAAGTGATCACAGAATGGAGGCTGGGCTACCCAGGGAAGAGGTGTGGACTAACTAAAATTCATTAGAGACACTAAGACAGCATACTTCAAAAGCCCTCAATAGAAAAAGCTCAGAAATAGTAATCTTATTACCTGCTTGCAGAAGCAGCATTTTAAGGTTCATATTCTCCCTGACACTTTATAAAGCCAGCGGGTGGCTCCATCTTACTAATGCTTTGAGTGCTTCCAAAATTAATGGTTCTACATCAGCGCACACTATTGGTATTGTAAGTGATGTTGAAATATAGACTGCATAACTTTTCCATCCTGGGTCTTACGAGACAAGTACAAGATGAGAAGATAAAATAATTAATCTGTTGCAAAACCTGTTCTTCCAGTGGAGGCCAGAATCTTTAAAGCAACAAAATACTCCTGTAGAAGCAATTGTTATTCTCACATGGAGTGGAATAGAAACAGTAAAACTCTCCCAGATGCTCTTTTCAGCTCCGCCTGATTTCTTTTTGAGGAGACTAAAGAAAATAGTCTTTCTGTAACTCTGTGGTCTTCTTTATTTCCAGTTTTTTCCTACAGTAACACTGAAATTATTCCTGACTGTATGTGACTGTGGCTTGCAAGCAGTAGCTGTGCACTACCTCTGCTATCAGCCTTCCACACCCAGGCAGAAAAATCCATGTATTTTCCTGGGCTGTGCTCTGAGTGTCACACATAACACCCTGCCTCTCCCTGTCACTTTTGGGTCACACTACTGCAGCTCTATTGCTACACTGGACTGAAATTATTGTAATCTTCACATGTTTTATACTCTCCACATGGCAAATAAATAAAATGTTATATTATAAACTAAGTGTTTCAAACAATTTTGCTTTTTTGAGCACTTCTCTGGAGTATTTATGCTAATCCACTGATTTTGGTCACATCACATGAAGAAATTTTTATGTGGTAAAACACTGAGATTTATTATACAAAATTGGTAGAATGTATATGCAAACCTGAGTTGTTATTGAAAGAATTAAATATGATTACACAAATCAAATCAAATCCATAAAATGAAAATTTTTCAAAATCTAAGGAACAGCCATGTAAAAAACCCAAGTAATTTTCCGTTTCTTATCTACATCAATTTTATTGAAAGTCAATCAGCTAGCTGTTACAAGCAAATCATAGCATTTCCTTTGCTGTTGTTAGGAAAATTTAAATCATTTAACAATAGCTTCTCTGTTTAGAGCTATATGTATTTAAACTTTAGATAAATGTGTTCATAGGCTTCTCTGTACAGAAATTAGTGAGCTACAACATGATCAGATTGTAGTATGGTATGAAGAACTGCATTCCTCTTTTACCTATAACTAGGCTCAGAAGATTTTGTCATTCCTACAGATTTGGAACCAAACTGAGAACAAACTTGAGTCACAAGCAACAAAGAAAAGCTGCTCCCATTCCCTCTTACCTATTTATTTGTTTGTTTGTGTTTGTACTGCAGACTGGAAAAATAAGAAGAGTTATTTACAATGTTCTTTTTTTATTTTGTGAAAATCAGCTCTGAGTTTCAGTATTAAAAAAAGGGATGAGTTAATACATAAAAATACTTAACGTGATTTTAAAAACATTTAACAGCTTTAGTTTGATTTACTCACCCCAAATGTCTGAAACTTTGGCTCATTTACCAAATTGATGATTTTTTTTCTCAGTACTGGCAAATTCTGGTGGGTGCAGAAAGCCATTATGCACTAAATCCTCCTGAGAAAGAACTTCAGACAATATATTGACTGACTTTGCATAGCATAGGACAAATTCTGAAAATTGTTGGTAAGGTTCCAATCAACAAACCTGTAATTTGATGATTACTTACTTCACAATGAGGACTGACTGTGACCAACACAACACCACAGTAGAGCTTCTTTCAGCTACTCTCCTCAGAGTCAACATATTGTATTAACACCCTCTGCCTTGGATATGCTATCAATGCATATTCAGGATTTGATTTGAACCCCTAAAATGACTCCATAAATTTGGGCCTTAGCTGCTTGAAGAACAGTGTTACTCCCCTTAAGATTCAGGAAGCTCAGATTACTAATGTATCTGAGCCCTCACTTTTATAAGAAGCAGATGTCCATGACAATGGATGCCCCTGGAAAGCTTTAAGAGGCCTGTGCAGTTTTACAGTAGTTCACCTTTTATACTGCGATAAGTTTCCATTAGGAATTATCATGGGAATGTTTTTTTCTACCTTGAATTTGGCAATATTCTGAATAAAACAGACATTTCCGAGTATCCACAGGAAGGAGATAGATATAGTGAAGGCAAATAGAAATAACTCCAGAAAAATTAATTCTCTCATTCATATTTCATGTTACCCTTCTCTAAAATTAAGCAGCTAATTCAAGAAGAAGATGAAGTTTTACTGAATTCCATAAATTCAATATTAGTCAATTAGTCAAACCAGAAAGGCTCAGAAAGACACTGAAAATACTCCCAACAGCCATAAAATATACCACTTGCCATTTTAAAAAGTATTTAAAAGTACAGTATCTGGAAAATTCTTTTGGGGCTGAGAAGTACTTGATGGGTTTTCTGGAAGGTATTCTTGAGGTTTTTGGCTTTTCATTCTAGAATATTTATCCTTCACCATTATATTGTAATTTCACCTATTACTAAATAAAATAAATAAAACATCAGACGACCTCTACATTCCATATTTCAGCTAAGTGAATGTACTCTGGAACTCATGACACCATGCAAGATTTTTTATACAGCTACATCAGAGATTCGGAATCAAGTTCTACATTCTCACAACATTAGAAATAAAAATAAATTTAAATTATAAGGAGAAGGCACCCATGCCACCTCCAGGAAAAGATCTTTAAAGAATAAGCATCGGGACAAATTTCCTAGGATGTATATATATCACTAAATGATGAAGACTAATATGAAACTCTTCCATGTTATTAAAGAAATAGTAAGTGTAAAAGTATTTAATAGTTCTATGACTACAACAGAGTGAAAGGAAAATCCTCCCTCACATGAAAACAATCCACATATTTTATTGAATCTACATCTTAAGCATATCTTAAATGCTTAACTGATGCTGTTAAGTCAACCATTTGGCTGAGTCTTATCCAGTCATCTCTCCAGTTGACTAGAAACATGAATTATATCTGCACAAATCAGATCAGCCACACAAGCAGAAAGTCTGAATGTAATTGCCTGCTTCACATTGCCTATAGGCTCTAGTGTTTGCACAATTCAATCAGCTTTCTCCAGATCTTGTTCTCCTTCCTGCAGCAGCATCTGCAGAGCACACTGCTGTCTGTACAGCGCATGCAAACTCTGCCAGTGCATGTTAATGTTATGTTTTCCTGGGATTTAGTAAAAGAGAACCCCTGGCAGAACTTCCTGCACAAAAAGGATATAAAATAGCTATTAGATAACATCACACCAGTCTAACATGGCTCTTTTAGCAAAATGCGGGGATATTAAGGATGAAAAGGTATTAAAGAGTGAAGCTTGTTAAAGCTGGTTACAACAAAAGACATTGAGTGTGCACTGTAGGCAGGGTAGTCAGTTGCTCTTCATGTTAGCAAAATCTGAGGAATTATTGTGACAGAACAATTAAAAGTTCTAATTTTGGGAATGCAAGTAGCAATTGTGATGCTTCCAGGGTCAAAGTGACCGCTGGTATTTTTGAGCTTGTTTATTTGGATCTCCCAGGAACTCTCATCCAAATTAAGCATATTTCCTGTCTCATAATTGATAAGCCAACAAATGAAAAAGATGTAAGCAAATTCAATTACTTTAGCACAATCATAACCTACTACAGCAAAATATGTATCCAGTCTCATGGCGCCTTAAAGAAATCATTGTAGTCTGTTAGTAATCTGAGAACTGGCCTGATTCAGTAACAGCTTAATAATGTTGAAGGTTCTGGTCTTCATTAAGAATTTCTTAATAGGTATGTGAAATAGGTATATGAAATTCCAGATCTCAATTAAATGGTCAGAGACAGGTAACAATTAAAAAAAAGAGATACATGTATCATTCATAATGTTATTTGGAGTGCCATGCAAAGGACTAAAATTTCATGCAGACTGGGAGACTTAATGTATGTTCTGAGAATTTATTCCAAGGTTTGATTGATGTAAAAAATATGAAGGGGGCACACATTGTGATCTCCTGAAGCCACCGTCACTGGGTGGAGTAGCTCTTACAGGTGCAGCAGATGCTTCTCCACTGCACAGGTGAACTTCAACGCTGGTCGGCAGCATCACTGCGTTTGATCCTTGCAGAGCTTTGAAAATATTGCTAGGTCATATTTATATACACAGTAATAGCAAGAATACTTGCTATATAAGAAAATTTTCACAATTTTCCGCAGTCTTGCCCTTCTTCTCTGGTGAGGCCACATCTGGAGTGCCATGTCTGGTTCTAGGCTTTACAGAACAAGAGAGTCATGCAGCTCCTGAAGCAGATCCAGCAAAGGGCTACAAAGATGATTGAGGGACTAGGTCATTCTTACGTGGAAAGGCTGAGGTACCTGGTCCTGTTCAGCCTCGAAAAAAGACAGCTGAGAGGGGATCTCATCAATGTTTATCAGTATCTGAAGGGAGTGTATCAACAGGATGGATCCAGACTCTGCTGGATGGTGCTGAGCAATAGGACAAGAGGCACTGGGACAGACTGAAACACAGGAAGTTCCATTCAAACATCAGGAAGCACTTTGTTACTGTGCAGGTGACCAAGCACTGGAACAGGTTGCCCAGTGAGGTTGTGGAGTCTCCCTCACTGGAGATAATCAAAAGCCGCCTAGACAGAATCCTAATGTGCTCTACGGGGTCCTGCCTGAGCCGGAGGGTTCAGGTGACCCCACCAGTGGTCCTGCCCAGCCTTACCCACCAGGTAATTCAGTGATTTAAAAATATGACTGGATCAAGGCTTTAATAAAGACTAAAATGGCATTAGTCACTGCATAGCTGATGTCTTTAATAAATTCCAAAGGCAGACCTTCATCATCAAAGGGTAATACAGAATTCAATGGGCACAAATGTCCACTTAATAATAAAAGCACTGCAGAAATTATTGTTTTTCTGTTAAATTCGCCTGTGTTGCTGAGGCTGCAAACAGTGAGTACCGTGCTAGGAACAGCTGAAAGAGAAACGCCCGACCAGACTGAAAAGCCTCAGACAAAGAGGGCTCGGAAGAAGATCAGGTAACTTCCAGCACAAGGAGCCATTGGGGGAAAAGAGAGCGGGGGACACGACACGGGTGTCTCTGGTTCCCGGAGAAGGGGAGCGGACGGTCCCGGACAGCGGCGCGGGGCGGCGGCGGGGGCAGGCGGGGCAGGCGGGGCGCTGGGGCCGCGCTGGGGCCGCCCCGGGCGGGCCGCACCCGCTTCCCGCGGCAGAAGCGAGGGCGGGCCGGGGCGGCGGCGCAGCAGGGCAGAGAGCAGCGGCAGAGCGCGGCGGCCGCCATGGTGCTGGTGGTGGTGATGGGCGTCAGCGGCTCAGGGAAGTAGGTACCGGGCGGGGGGCGGAGCAGCGGCGGCGCTGCGGCGCAGCCGGGGACTCGGCGCTGCCGGAGCCCCGCGGTGCGGCTCCGGTCCGGGTGTTAATCGGCCCTTTGTGCTTCCCCGCAGGACCACGGTTGGGTCGCGGCTGGCTGAGAAGGTAGGGGCGTGTGGAGCCGTCACCTGGGAGGCGTGCTGGGGCGGGCAGGGCCGCTGGCCTTCCCCCGGGCTGCTGGCCTCCCCAGCCGGGTTCGGCTGGGGCAGTGGTGCCTGCACGGACTTCCGCTCAGTGCCGTGATGCAACAGCTGTTGCTGCTACCAAGCTGCCTTAGTGTTTTTTGTTGTTTGTTGGTTTTTTTTTTTTTGGCTAATCATCATACTATAAACGGTGACTCATACTGTGGTGCAAGAAGCCTGTAATTTCATCGGTGTCGTCTTTGTAAATTCTGACGTCCTTGTTGCCTCACCTGACCTAGCTGAACGATATATAATGAATTTATTTTTTTTCTTAGTTGGGATGGAAATTCTACGATGCAGACGATTATCATCCTCTAGAGAATAAGAAGAAAATGGAAAAAGGGATACCATTAAACGATGAGGTACCTTGAATAAGCTCTGAAAAAACTGTTGTCCACACATTTATCTCTGTAACTTCATGCACATCTTGTTGAAGTAGATTGTGGTGTACTACGTAGATTAGGCTAAGTGTAAACACAGGTCAGCATTTGCTAAGGTAAGGGAGGCTTCTTTTATCAAAAAAGATTCTGCATTAAAAAGTAGATTATTAAATGCTTGTCAGTTCGAAAGTGTTATGTATGCTGCTGCTTCAGGATTTGTGAGAAATTTCCCCCTCTACAGTCCACACACAGAGTTGCAGTTTTGGATTTGAATCATAGAATATTCTGAGTTGGAAGAGACCCACAAGAACCATAGAATCCATTGCGTGGCCCTGCTTGAAACAACTCCAAAAATTTGTTACCCTTCTCTCAAATCACTTTTGATAATTTATCACCACTCGTGGTTAAATTGGGAGGTTGTGCCAGGGGAGGTTCAAGTTGAGTATTAGGAAAAACATCATCACTGCAAGAGTGGCTAAGCATTGGAATTGGCTGCTCAGAAAAATGGCAGTCACCATCCCTAGAAGTGTTTAAAAAAACTAATAGACACTTGGTTATGAGCTATGATTTAATTAGCATGGTGGTATTCAGTCAAAGGTTGGACTTGATGATCCTAAAGGTCTTTTCCAAGCCTGAATTGCAGCATGTGCCTGATAGCACTGACCAAGTGCTTTGGAACTCTGTCAGGCTGGTGCTGTGACCACTTCCCTGGGGAGTGTGTTTCAGTGCCCAACCACCCTCGGGGGTGGGGCCTTATTCTAATATCTAATGTAAACCTCCCCTGACACAGCTTCAGGCCATTCCCTCAGGTCCTGTCACTGGTCACCACAGAGGAGAGATCAGTGCCCACCCCTCCTCTTCCTCTCACAAGGAAATTATAACTGCAGTGAGGTCTGTCCTCAGTCTCCTCTTCAGGCAGAACAGATCAAGTGACCTCAGCCATTGCTCATATACCTTCCCCTCAAGGCCTCTCAGCATCCTCAAGGCCCTCCTTTGGATGCTCTCTAATATATTCATATTCTTCTTATATTGTGGTGCCCAAAACTGCACACAGGACTCAAGGTGAGGCTGCCCCAGTGCAAAGCAGAGCAGAACAATCCCACCCCTTGATGGGCTGGCAATGCTTGAAATACTAATAGCATAATGGTACAGCTTGAAAAAGGATTTTTCCATTTGCCATCAGTTAGGACAGTGGTTTTACAGTTAAAGCCACTTTTCCTGTACAGAATCAGGAAGAATTTAAAAAGTTAATGTCCACTACTTCTAGAGAAATACACACTTATGACTGTAGATAAAGACTTTTAAACAAAGAATATAAACAAAACTATCCTGGTGAACATATGAAATCAGTCTAAAAGCATACGGACCTTAGAAGCGGGGCAAGATGCAGTAATAGGATATTTTGAAAAAGATTTCAAGAATCTATCTGTAATAGAAAAATTTTGCACACCTACCTTTTTTTTTTTTGGCAAGGCTTCCACTTTTTTTTTTTTTTTTTTAGTCCCTCAAATCTTCTGGGAGATGTCCTTAGCCAATTTAAACTGAAAAAAATTTCTAGATTCTGGTTAAGAACTTAGATCTTTCACTGGTGGTTGAAGCCAGAGCAGAGTCTGGATGCATGCTGTTGATACCCTTCATTCAGATACTGATAAAACTGATGATATCATCTGTAGCAGCATTATACACTTGAATGACTAAAGCACTGGTGTGTGGTGCTCAGCAAGAAGAAAGCATCTCTTCTGAAAAATGAGAGGTGCAAAATTGTGAGGGCGTTCTTGAATGCCTAGGGGAAGTTACTGTGTAATGATAGCAACAAAAAATTGTTGCATTTATTTGTCCATGTTACCATTTGTTGTGCTTACCCAGCACTAACAGCATTGAAACATTAAATGGGAGCAGTTGTTTTGTGCTCATTAAGCATGACTGAAGTTTGCAGCAGCTTAAAATCTCAGATTAAGTAAGCATCTGACTGATCACTCATGTTTACTTAAGTAATGGGCAACAGTTTTGAGAAATTGTGACTGTGGTTACATTTATTTGTGAGTGCTACTGACATAAATATAATTATTGCAGATAACTAAATTTAGATCTGTTTCTGAAAGCTTCAACTTGGATCCAAAATGGGGATGGGGTGTGTGTATGACACTATATCAGGGAAAAGAAATAACAACTCTAGCTGTACATTTGAATAGTGTAACAGAAGCAAGTAAGTTGATTGTCCTTCAGATATTTACATGGTGCATGCTGCACTTGCATAGGTATTACTTCCATCATATACTTGTAAAATAAAAATTACTATTGCACCAGAAGTGTCCTATTCATAATATGCCTAGCACTTCTTATTAGCCTTCAGGCAGTGGGAACAAATCTATATAGGAACAAAGAGATTCAAAACTGAACTTGCTGTACAGTTTAATGCTAATATTTACCTCTTGTCAAATATTTGAGATGCTAGAAGCAATTGTTTCAAAGTAATTTCTGAAGAATTTTTAACTAACTTGCTTGCTTTCTAGGACAGGATTCCTTGGCTTTGTGCACTGCATGATATACTAAGGAGGTAAGAGAATATCTAGTGTTTAAATGTTTTAGCTAAAGACAGAAGTACCAGAAGTGTTTTTCCCCACTGCATTGCAAAGCAGAAATGTAAGTGGTAAAGAAATTCTGCAGATAGTAAAGTCATTCTATTTTTACTAATCTAAACTGTCATAGTAATTGCTGATGGTGAGCTAATCTCTGAGAATTAAAATGGGAAATTGTTGCAAATGATGGTTGTTTTCTACTATTTGTGTAAAAATAATTGCAAGGATCCAGTTTATTAATAAGCCTGACATTAGCTACTTACAAAGAACATAACCTCAAAATACACCAATAACAACAGTAGGATAAAATACTGTTATTTTGAATAAGATACAGTGTCAGGTTTTTTTGACACTGTTTGTTTGCTTGAGTGTTGCTCTGCTAATTTGCAGATGACACCAAAATGGGAGGGAGGAGTAACTGATGCAGAGGGATCTTGAAAGGCTGTAGAAATTGATTGGTAGGAACCTTTTAAAAATGCAAGTACTGGTATGAACAGTGAGGGACACTCAGCTGGAAAGCAGCAGAAAAGGGCCTGAGGGAGCTGTGGCGGACAGCCCCAGCTGGGCATATACCAGCAATGTGCTCTTCTTGCAAGGCAGGCCAGCCAAATCCTGAATTCTGGGCTATATTAGACAAAGTGTTGCCAGCAGGTCAAAGGAGGTGATTCATTCCCTCTCCTTTTGCACTGGCGAGGCCACACCTGAACTGCTGTGTCAGTTATGGGTTCCTCGTTATGAGAGAGGCATGGACATACTGGAGAGCATCCAGCCATGATGAAGGGACTGAAGTGTGTCCTAAACGGAAAAGGTTGGGAGGTTGTGTAAAGCCTGTTTAGCCAGGCTTTACACTTGCTTGTGCACATTAGGTGATCATACCTCACTGGAGCTGAGATACCTAATTTCTCACTGAGAAATTTGTCTGGATTGATTTGCTGGATCCATTGCTTCATGTTATGTGATAGTTCAATGCCACTGCCCAGCTCTGGAAACTTTATAAAATCAACTATATTTTAAACGAGCCTAATGCCAGTATTTAGTTATTAGTACTTATTAGTAGCTGAGGCTGTCACTGACTTACCTAGGTGATAATGGTAGGTATTAGAAGTTCTTACTTCCCTTTGAACCAAAATCTGATGACCATAGAATGATTTTTAAATAGGTGTATACCTGATTTTAATTTTATTACAAAATATATTTTCTTAGGCAGGAATTTTATTCACTCTTCACAGAGACAACTAATTCTGGATTTGCTTTTTAGTGGAGCAGGCACACCCAGAATTAAATGCTTTATTTGAAGAAACCTTGTCAGCAGAAAATAAATACAGTGAATACTGTGCACTCACTGACCTGCAATCCCTTGTTTAGGGTGAAGTTAATATAGATACAATGCTATCAACAAGTTGCAGGAAACATAAATTACAGTTAAATCTAAGACAGTGACAGCAGGTGTTGAAAATATTGTGTATTTAAGTGGTCTGTGTTGCTTATCAGCCATTTACCCTTAGAGAGAATAGTATAGTAATTTTATGGATAAGGGATAGGTGTTTCTATGGATATTTATTTCCTGTTCTCAGCAATTAAGGACATGAGCTTGACACTTCCTTGTGCTAGAATTGAATTTAATTTAGGAAAAGACTGGTTGCTTAGAAAAGGCTACAGAGAGAGTCCCTAAGACTGAGATTTTATCAGAAGGTCGGCTAGCTTGGCCTCACTTTCAAATCACATCTTTACCTGGACTGGAAATTTGGTTTCAAAATCCTGTCAAGATTACTCAAATACCACTGTCACAATGCCACTACTCCCATGGCTGGCCTTCTTGAGGAGCTAGGGCATGTCTACCTTGTTTAGCAGAATTAACAAGTAATTTTTGTTATATCACATGTAGATATGTAAAGGTTTTTGGGGTTGTTTTTTTTTTTTTATTTTTGATAGAGAAGATACATCTAGACAAGATACAATTCTGGCCTGTTCTGCACTGAAAAAGATGTACAGGCGTGTGTTAATTGGTGGAGCATCTGCAATTGAAAGCAACCAGCCAGAGCAACCAGGAGAAAACTCAGCACTGAAGATCCTCTTTGTTCATTTGGATGGACCTAAGGACATAATTGCTGCCCGCTTGGAGAAGCGGAGAGGTCATTTTATGCCACTTGAACTTCTCCAGTCTCAGTTTGATACTCTAGAGCCACCCAGTGCACCAGAAAATTTCATTACTGTCAGTCTAGAAAAACCTCTTCCAGAAATACTCCTACAGATTGAGACTGCCATTCTTCAGGGTGAGGCTTTGCCAGAGTAATTTTCTGAATGACACATATAGAAATTCCCTGAAGGATAGCAGGGTAAAGAGACAGAATTTTAATTATCAAATTGATTATGAAATCAAACCAACTTATTTTTAAGAGCAGGTTTACTACTCTTTTTTTTTATCATGGCTCTGTAAAAGACATTTAAAATGTCTTTACATCTTTTGCATATATAAGATGCAAGAACTGTTAACTTTTTAAGCCCTTCACTCCATTAAGTTAAAATTCTCCTTTTATAAGAGGTTGCTTTTGAAAATTCTGGCAAGAGTCACACAGAATAATTTACTTTCTTAATATTTACTCTGTCAGACACTGAGATGGGCACATCTGCTATTACAAGATTAAATAATTTAGCTGTGTTAAAAATAATGTCATTTTCCTAGAAGAAGCAGAAACATGCATGATGAAGTTCCATACATGACACTACCCCTGTCTCACTGCTGGATTTTCATCAAGTTGTACATTCTGTGTTTGTATTCTTGTTGACCTCAGCAGAGCACTGATGACTTAATGAGGATTTTTCTGATCTCTTACTGTATGTACTGGCCATCAAACTGAAAAATGTGAGGGGAAAAAAGGTAGTGGGGGCGATGCAATATACAAAATTTAACTGAATGGAAAACTTTAGAAATAAAGTATAAGTGGCATCATACTGACTCTGAACTTAAGAGTTTTCATGTACAAAGTACACATTGCAGTCAAGTGTGAGTCAACCAGTAATTTAAGGTACTGAATTGAATGCAAGGTTGATAGTCTTTCCTTATTTTTGAAAACTTACTTTTTGCAGTTGGACCTTCTCTTTCACTTCCCAGTACTGGCGGGCACCTCAGTGCTTGTAAATGTAATTGCTTTAAAGCTTTTGATCAAACTATTCCTAATATGTATCTTTTTTGATGAAGATGAGAAGAAAATTCCAAATACCCAATCAGTCACCTAGCTCACAGAATTTAACTTTAAAGTCCTTTTTTACCACCAAGGTGTTTTTCAAAAAGTACTTCATGTTGTGTTATACAAGACATGCCTTTTCAGCTTTATGTTATAAAAACTTCAGATAGTTTGTGTAAGCAAGATTTGAGTCTTGTCCAAATGGAGATATTTCCATGTGCTGTCACACGTGGATTATTTTTAGTATGTCATGCATGTTATTTTTCTTTATTCCTGGGATGATAGATGAACTCTTGTAGAAGAACACCTCATGTCTGAAAGCATCTTTAGTGCAGTTTTTACCTGGGTAAGTAGTTGAAAAACATTAGTCAGGGTTCTCATTATGTATGGAAATAGTAAAGGCTTTGTGGTTTACTAGACAAACTACTGTGCTTCAATTAGTGCAATAAATGGGCATTATCTTACTGAAAGCAGCAGGTTTTAAGTTGGGATTTTAGGCATTAACTTACCCAGACATAGTGTTTTCCTGTTTATTTGTGACCAGAAGGGAGAACACCAGGCAGTTACCTGTTTTAGTCTACTGCAGGGTGCTCTCACCTCAGAGCCTGTTTGTTCCAAGAGCCAGGGTGCCAGGTGAAGACATAGAGGCAAAGTGCAAGAGACATGGATGTCTGTATGCTTAATACCCTCAAATTTCAGAGACCCCCTCAGACCAAGGAGTTGTCAGATCTGTACAAATTTTGTAGCTATGAAAATCACAGACACAGCACCCTCTTGTGGCAGCTCTGCTGTTAATGAGATCTTAATCTTTTCCAATACACGATTTTACAAACAGCTGACTAATGTACCCACTATAAAATACAGATTTATGCTTACTTCTTTCACACACAATAAAGCCAGACCAGGACACTCTACAGCAGCTGCATCCTCTCACGCGCAGATATGATCAGACCTTCAAATATTTTTTTTTCAAAGGGACATTTTTAAGTGTGAGTTCTAAGAAGGCCAGACTGATTTTCAGATCTGCTTGTCCACATTTATAGAATACTCTCAAAGTGGCTTCACCACTTTCACCACTAACAAAAAATTGTACTCAACAGTTAAAAAATAATTCTCTTTCAGAGAGTTTTATGTAAGCAACTTGGATTTTGGAAGGCTTCTAAACAAAGGTTGTACTTACAGGCAGTTCATGCTTCTTCAAATTAGGTCAGGGTATTTTTCTTAGTATTTGCTTCTATGTTGGGAATATTTCCTTCCCTTACCCTTTTACTATGTTCACATTTTGCTTTTACTTAAAAAATACTGCAAAGAAAGTTGTTATCAACCTAATCAGTTGTCTGTTACCTGCTATTCTGAAAAGACAACAAAGCATTATTTCTGTTCAGTTATATTCTGTGCATTACAAATTAATAGATTAAGATGTGAATTCCTGCAAAACTAACAACTTAAAACTACTCTCAGATTTTAATCAAGCTGTGCATGTGTGCATTGGAAGAAAAAGGTAGCAGAACAATCCCTACCCAAACACAATTCTACAACATTTAATTTCCTTGATTTTGGTTTAATTTAATTTTTTTGTTGTTGTTGTGAGGGTATATATATTTTTTTTGGTTTTGTTGTTGTAGGTTTTAAACTAACATCACTATTCTAGGGATGTTTCATTCAGGTTAGTTGGACAGGCTATTAATATTTAGCACATACACACTGTGTGTGTATTTTGAAATGTCTTTAGTAAATGCAGCAAAAACTGAGGAGGAAACACCTGGAGTTGGAAATTGCTGTCTGTCTCTAAGCACAAATTATCTGTGCAAGGTACATGCACTATACATCCTCATAAATTTATGCTAAGCACAGTTAGTAACATGCTGTGTAAATACTGTACCTACTACAGCATAAAGCACAAACATTTTTCAGTGCTAAGTGAGGAAATAAAAGTGAAATGCAACCTATCCCAAACTGTGCAATTTTTCTTAGAGGGAAAGCTGCCTGCCACCTCAACTATAAATTGATAAGTGTTTTGGGGTTTTTATCAATAATATTTATTTTATTATGCCAGGTTGTGCTGTTGGGGAAAGGGGGTGGCTACAGGAATGGCTTCTGCGAGAAGCTACTGGAAACCTCCTCCACCCCCTGTAGAACCAATCCCAGCTGGCTCCCAGACAGATGGGGATTGCTGGCCAAAGCTGGGCTAATCAGAAATAGTGACAACACTCCTGTGATAACAGAATTTAAGAAGGGGGGAAAAAACATGATTCCACAGATGAAACTGCAGCCAGAAAAGAACAGGATGAGAACACATGAGAGGAACAACTCTGCAGTCACCAAGGTCAGTGCAGAAAGAGAGGGAGGAGGTGTTTCATGCACCAGAGATGAGACTCCCCTGCAGCCCCTGGTGTGGCCCATGGCAAGGCAGCTGTGTGCTGCAGCCCATGGATGTCCATGGGGATGGAGAGATCCACCTGCAGCTGGTGGAGGAGCCCCAGGCTGGAGTAGGTGTATGTCTGAGAGGAGACTGTCACCCTGTGAGAAACCTGTGCTGGAGCAGGGTCCTAGCAGGGACCTACACACCTGTGGAGAGAGGAGCCCACGCTGGAGCAGGTTTCCTGTAGGATGTGACGCTGCAGGAGACCCACACTAGAGCAACCTGTCCATGAAGGACTGCGCCCCATGAACAGTGACTCACATGGCAGCAGTTTGTAGAGAACTGTTGCCCATGAGATAGACTGAGATGTTGGAGAAGTTCTTGGAGAACTGTCTCCCATGGGAAGGAACCCCTGCTGGAGCAGGGAAATAACTCTCCCTAAGCAAGTTTTTTCTTTTTCTGCCAAGGGGAATAAATCTCCCTTGGCAGAAAAAACTTGTGATGAACTGACCATAACCCCTATTCCCTGTCTCCCTGCACTGATGGGGATAGGAGGTAGAGCTAGAAAGGAGGGGAGGAGTAGGGGAAGGTGTTTTAAAGCCTGGCTTTACTCCCCATTATCCTGCTCTGATTTTGTTACTAATACATTCAACTAATATATCTCGTTCCAGCCAGTTTTTCCCATGATAGTATTTGATGAGCAATGTCTCCCAGTTCTTATCTCAATCCATTAACCATTTTTTATATTTTCTTGCCCCTGTTCAGCTGCAGAGGGGAGGGATACAGTAGCTTTTGTGGGTGCCTAGCATCCAGCCAGGGTCAACCCAGTATATCCAGTCACTGAACCAAGAAGAAAATTAGGCAGACCACATCCTTTACAAAACCAGCCATTTAGCAGTCATACTCCCAATACTGAATGTACGCATTCTGAGTCTTTTAAATGATATCTGTCAGTTCAGATCATCATAACTTTCAGATTTCTTTGTTTTGGCATCAGTTACATTTTCTAGCAGGAGTTTGATGATCAGGCAAGGTAGTTTTGCAGACAATCCTGTCAGGTCACTTGATCCACAGCAGAGGAAAAGAAGAAAGCAAGAAAGTGAAGAGACAGCCTTCAGGCACGCATGCCCTTCTGGTCCAAAATGCAAGATTTCACATGTACTTGCAGTTTTCAAGTACAAGTTATCTAAGTGCTCATCTGAAAGAAGAGGTAGATGGCAACGCTGAAGACAGAATTTTCAAGAGAGATGGATAAAGGGGCGAGACGGAGAAGTGGGGAGGGGTGAACAGAGAAACACTGTAACACAATCTTAAACCACCAAGTGTGGGTTTTCTTTCATCATTAAAGATGAAATAAGAAGTCTCTCCTGTCTATAAAGCGTGTTCTGCTTGCTATATTTTCAGACAAAACTAAAACTTCTATTAAAAACCAGCTGTTTTTACCACTAGAAAGCCAGTTTAGTTGACAGTAGGTACTGATAAATATTGATTCTACTTCAAGAAGTGAGCTTAGCTAAAGGCTCGGTATAGAATTTAGGTCAAACTTACATCTCCTGTTGAATTGCAATGAGATTTTACTTCAAATGTATTGTCTCTTAGTTTGTAACAGGCAACTGAAATGCTTAAAAAGGGTGAGCTGAATGATGTCTTGAGAAAGTATTTGTGCTAGTTAGATTCTTAGTGTCTTGGTAAAAACTGTTCTCTTCCCCACATCACCCTTGCCCTTCCATCTGACAGACTTTTTGGATGTCACGGAATGTATTCTCAAATAGATCTGCGTACTGAATGATGAGGGAGTCTGAACTTTTTTTTTAATTCAAGGTCCCAGTAAGGCACACTTAAGTTAAATTCATTTCTTTGGAGATCCTAATAATCACTGTGAAAATAACTGTAAAAAAGTAGAGGCTATTCTACAGAAACTACTTTCTCTCCATCCATCCTTATCCAATGGTCCTGTAACCTCCCTCTGCCTGAAGATCAGAATGAAACTATGAACAGAGGCAAGAACTTGCTTGGGACAACAGGCCAAGACGCATCCTTGCCCATCTCACCCTCTCTTTAGGTTCCTCTCTGTACAATAGTTACAGGTAAGGAAGGTCATGCAACAGATGATGAGGATGAAGGTCCCTCTCCAGGGAGAGGCTGGACAGGCCTACAGCTGTTGGACATGATCAGCATGAACTTTCACTCAGTTCCATGAGAAAGAAAATAATGGTAGTGGTAGATGATTCCTGTCCAATACGCTTGTAAGAATATTCCCCTCAAGGAAGTTTACTGCACCCCTGGGGTCAAGGTTAAAGGAGGTCACCAGGAAATTTCCCAGCCCGGTTCAGTGCTCAGACTACTACCCACTGCTGATCCTCCATGAGAGTGGTGATGAACTCACAACATGTAGTCAGTCCAAAGGCCATCAAGAGACTTCAAAGCCTTGGGACAACTGGTGAGGGAGTCAGGGGCACAGGTTATTTTTTCCTCCATTATTCCATGTGCAAGTAGTGATTCAAAGAAACAAACAGATGGAGTCTATTAACCTGGGCTCTGAGGCTCAAGTCACTGCCCAAATTTAGGGTTGTTGGACAGTGGGATAGCTACGATAGCACCATTCTCGCTGGTATCAGATGGGATCAGAAGCATCACCTCTCTCAAAAGGAAAAAAGGGTCTTTGGTAAAGGGTTAACAGTCATTGATACACCTTTAAACAATTTATGCTTGGGAAGAGGGAGGTATCATCGTATTTAATAGGAAGAGGTGTGGGATGACTTGCCATCCCACAAGTCAGTTAGCTGAGTTATTTAGGTGAGTTACTAGTCAGTTAAGTCAGTTATTTCTATCAGTTAGGTGCCAGAGCCAGCAAGAGACACCCAGAGTCTGGAGAGGGATTGCAGGTCAGCAGGAGAACACCTGGAGGGGCAGCACAAATGGATTCTAGCCACTCCAGAGAGAAGATAATTTTCTGGGGGACCCAACTTAGATGCATCTATCCTAACACATCCAGCACAGGGAATAAAGTAGAGACATATGCATGCCTGCACATCTACGCTCTTACTGGCATCATGAAACATGGTGACAACTCCTACGACTGGAGAGTTGGAATGGAAGGATACAGTCTCTTCAGGAAGGACAGGAAGGGGAGATGAGGAAGAGGTGTCAACCTCTCTGTCAGTGACCACCTGGAGTGCATGGAGCTCCACCTGGAATGGACAAGGAGCTAACTTAGAGCTTTTGGTGAGGATTAAAGGGAGGGCAAGCACAGGTAGAGGCCTGCTACAGATCACCTTACCAGAAAGACCAATGAAGCCCTCCACAAGCAGAGAAGAAAAGCCTCACATTCACAAGCCCTGGTCCTCATAGGCGATTCCAACCACTGCAATAGGGAAGTGTTGATTGGCTTGAGAGGGTCCTGCAGAGGTGGGGCAGTCCTGTTCTGAGCCAACTTCCTTTTCCTTGCCAAGTTGTTAAGCTTGTAAGTCTGCCTCAAGACTCATGCTTAGTGCACCTGTGTCAAGGGTCAAGTTCCAGACACCTCACTAAAAGGGGTTCCAGGACACCACAGCCCATTAATTCCCTCACTTCCTGGAGGGCTCTAAATAATTGACTACACACTTGCGAACAATACAGCACGAATGGCACCAAAAAATCTATTTTACATGAGAGGCATATACCAGGTAAACCATAAACGGAAGGGGATTGGTCTCCCGCATTCTCCCTGTCGACCCCAGATCCAGACTATCCATAGCAGCAGGACCAATGCAGGATCTAAAGACTGACATTTTTCTTTCTCTTTTCCACCTTTTTCTCTCCTGTTTTACCCCAGCAATCATATTCTACCACTTACTCAACACATGAAGTTAACTGTGAGATTTGGGAGCTAGTCTGAAAGTTTGTTGTAGAAGTTGGAGAGCTTGTTAGCCAACTTTTTACAGCTAAATAGTAGGTTAATTTCTGGAATTAAGGCTACTGTATAGACACGTAGACCTTGTTGAGACAGACAAGAATTTACAAGAAACCTCACACACACTTCTGGTTGTGACAGCCTGTTGGAGGCTAAGGACAGCAGAGCACATGTATTCCAGGAGGTTCACTGATGACATTTGCCCTCTCCAACTGATAAAGGAGCCGAAGAGGAAAGGCGCTAGGAAGAATAATCTCAGCAAC
Organism: Zonotrichia leucophrys gambelii; assembly: GCF_028769735.1. Taxonomy (NCBI): domain Eukaryota; kingdom Metazoa; phylum Chordata; class Aves; order Passeriformes; family Passerellidae; genus Zonotrichia; species Zonotrichia leucophrys. The sequence goes on from NC_088200.1 coordinate 48,410,495, forward strand.
AAGGAGCTGATGGGGAATGTGGAGCCCAAAGGCAGGCTGCAGTGACCATGAAACAGTGGAGACTGAGATCCTTGGGGCAACAAGGAGAGTGGAAAGCAAGATAACTGCGCTGGACTTCAGGAGAGGGGAATTTGGCCTCTTGGAGGATCTATCTGGTAGAATACCATGGGACAGGGCCCTGAGCATAGAGGGCTGGATGACATTCAAGGATTGTTTCCTCAAGGCTCAAGACTAATGCATCCCAACAAAGAGGAAACTGGAGAAGAGTCAGGAGACATGTATGGATGAACAAGGAGCCCCAGGACAAATTTAAAACAGAAACAGGTAGCTTACAGAACATGGGAAGAGGGAAAGGTAGCTTAGGAGTAATACAGAGAAACTGTCCAAACAGCCAGGGAGATGAAATTATTGCTGTTGTTGTTATTATTAGTATTATGAAACAGAGAGAGGAAAGAAGAGGAACAAATGATACACAGTACAGAGCCTCAGCATCCACTGTCTGATGCCCAGCCTGTTCTCTTCAGTGGCAAATACTCCAGCCACACTGTCCAAGTTCCAGAACATAAAAGCAGGGAGATGGTTAGGAAGGCTAAAGCATTGACAGAAGTAAATCTGGTCAAGAACATCAAGAGTAACAAAAATCTTCTTTAGGTACATTAGCAGTAAAAGATTAGGGAACATGGCTCCTTTCAGGAGGGATTTGGAAGACCTGGTTATGTAGGACATAAGCTGAGGTACTTGATTTTTTTGCCTCAGTCTTCACCAGCAAATGCTCCAGCCTCACTGCCCAAGTCACAGAAGGTGAGAACAGGGATTGGGAAAATGAAGAACTGCACTCTGCAGAAGATCAGGTTTGAGAACATCAAAAGAACCTGAAGATGCATAAATCCATTACACTGACACAAAAGAGCAATAAAAACCAGATTCATTTCAACTTTTGTTCTGCAATCCCTACTTCATCTAAGCTAAAAGTCTTCAACATCATCCATCTCTTATTCTCCTCTGTCCACCTTACACTGCAGGAGTTGTTAACCAGTTTTAGCACAGAAATGGTAAGTACTGCCAGAACTTGAGCTGACTCAAATGCTTTTAAGATGGACTGTCATCTTGATTTTTAGGTAATGAACAACTGCAAACACACTGAAACAAGATGCTTAAAGATTTTTTTAATTCATTTATTACCTGTGCACAAGAGAAGTAACTACCAATAGAAACTCAAAAGCTATACAGTATTTTTTTACTTGGTGGTTAGAAGTAATTAGAGTATCACATGACCATGAATAGAAGTAATTTCTCCAATTACAAATCAGAATACATGTAAAAATCTCAGTGGAACAAGCCAAATAGCCATAGAAGCAAGTCCAGAGCACAAGGCTGTGGCTCTTTAATTTGGACAATGACAAAAGTAATTTACAGTTAAATCTGTGACTATTGAAATAATGTAATAATGCAAGTTTCTGTACAGTTAAATGTAAAGAGACAACCAGAACAGTAATTCTAGCATATTTTAACTGAAGTTGCTTAAGCATTTTTTCTGAGATAGTTACCAAAGATCTTGGGCAGTTCTACACCAAATTCAAGTCCCACAATGGTTTTTTTTGTCGGTTTTTTTGGAGTTTTTTGTGGGGTTTTTTTTGGTTTTTTTTTTTGCTTGTTTTGTTTTTTGATTTTTTGGGGTTTTTTTGTGGGTTTTTTTCTTGTTGCTTTGGGGGTTTTTGTGTTTGTTTTTTCATTGCTTACAATTTCACTCTATTATATTGTGTACATCTCTAGAAATGAGCCATCTCTGTTGTATATATGATGTTTATACCTTAGACAAATTAAAGTAAAAGATGGTAGATTACTCAAGTGGTACAAATCTTCCAGCATTTTGCTAGTCAAGAGAATAAAACATGCTAAAATCACAATAAGCAGTATTGGTACCCACAGCTTCAATTATTTTGTTTCCTTTTTAATGTGTAATCTACATAAATTACTATTGAAGGATACTGTTTAAGTAGTAAATAAATTGGCCATTTGTAAGTCAGACAAAACTTGTTCATCCAACTGTGAAAGCTGATACTGTTTCCAAAAAATCACAAATAATGCTAACAAAAGAACTGATGCACTCAAAAGTGAAAATGCATTGATTCCCAATGTCTGAAGAAAACTACTGCACTCCACCTTCAAATGCATCAGATTGGTTTTAGTTATAACAAGACAATCCCAAGAGTCAGAATGAAATAAAGCAATCTGAAAGATTAAAGAGCTGTTATCAAAAATAAATTACATTTTTCAAGTTAGAAGAAACACTGCTATGAAGGCTGAGAGCCAAGCAGCCTTTCAATAGCTGCATTGATGTCTCCTCCTGTTGCTATTAGTGCTTGTAAATTTGCTTCACGGTTCAGAAAGCCCATTGCGCTCAGCTGTTCCAGTTGTTGCTGAAATCGAACTTCTGGATTTTGTAACTGCTAAGAACAAAATTTCAAGCTATAAAAGCATAATACATATTTAGCAAAATACACAATTTAAACACAATTTAACCACAGAGTGGTTCAGCACCACTCTGTCTTTTCTAATTTTTGACTACACCTTTTTCAAATTCCAAAAAATATATTCAGATAAATTCAATTAGCAACTAAAGAAATTTTTTAATAAGTCAGCAACATCAAATTATCTACACTTACATACCATTCCTGAACTCCAGGAAAAACTGACTAATAGTGGAGTCACATTAAATTGGGTGCATGTATGTCCATGAACCGTTTCTTAAAGATATGCATATAGCTGGTTTTATAAAACAAAACAGAGTTCAACCTAGCAATGTGGAACAGCAAAGATTGTGTTGTCAGCAATCTTGAACATCATAGGCTTTATTTTTCTTCAACGTAAAAATCACCACTTTTGTAACACTCTCAAGTATCTGTTGACTAAAATTACCAAAATCCTGATTGTTAGAAAGCTTGAGTCTAAGGCAAACTCTTAGCTGTGCTTTATAGGAAGATCCTGATTACACAAACTCATGGCAAAATCCTGCACTGTCTTAATGATATGACTTTCAGAGGCATGTTTTTCATCAGGACAGAGGATGTATTTTTTCAGTATTTACTTGCACAGCTGAAATAGCACTTTTAAGCCTCTTCTACTGACCTTTGTTGACCAGAAGCATCCAGTGGGCTCTCCCCTCAACTACCTGTCTTCTTTCCAGTGTTTTACAATTAAGAATAAAAGCAAAAATATTTAAATATAATGATGTACATTACCTGAGCATTTGCACCAGCAAGTGCCTGCAACATCTGGTGGACAAACTGTTGGTGACCAGGCTCAGCAGTTCCTGAAGCTGGACTTGTATTTTCAGTGGAAACAGAACTAGGTACAGTGGATGGCGTAGAAGTTCCACTGCTTCCCCCTCCACCCAAACCAGGATTAAACCTGTATAAATTACAGAAAAAGAAATATACCACTTGAATAATAAATACTAGTTTGTCTCTTCTCATTAATTAGTCGGTACAAATTCTGTGAAAGAGAGGATAACAATTTGAGTGATGTACTAAGAAAAAGCCCAGAGTTATCACTGTTTAGAACTGCACAGCAGACACATGTGACAGATTCTAAAAAAATTTGGTTAACCTAAAAAAGGCAAGAGGATGAATCGTTAATAAAGACTGTATAAAAGTCTAAATCTAAAAAGAGTAACCAAAACAAGGGAAGACTTCCTGTCCAAATTTGTAAGATCAATGCTTACCCTGGTATAAGCCCCGGTGCTTCTGTTGCTAATGTCTGCAAGCCTTGCTGAATCTGTAGCAGAGCCTGCATTGCTCTGGGGTTTGACATAGCTGATAAGGTGTCAGGATTCTGCATCTAAGAGAAGGAGACAAACTTTTCAGTATATGTAGATGTTTCAAGGTAATTTTTATTGCTAGATGTCTCATAGAATGTGACATAATTTCAGAACTTGGCTTTTGATTTTGTAGTTGAATATTACAGGAAATCCTTCCGTTATTTTTCTTCTGTGCGAAACTTCCTTAGAAGGTGATGAATGAACTCTCTAGATGTAGAAAAGGTCTCTTGAACAAGAATTATACAAGAGAAGTATTTTTCATTACAGATTTCAATCTTTCAAAGGCTTCAACACCGTGTTAGTACATTATTTTAGAATTAGTCTCCTATATCATACTACTAGCAAGCAACAATGCTGAACATGATGAAACTTGACCAAAAAATACCTAAGAAAAAATACTAAGTTCCTTTTTCCTAGCTGATTTCAGATCACAGCAATTTGGTTGTGACTATTTGTACATATCTCATCTGTATTGCTCTTACAGCCTGAAATGTAAACAAACATACTGGAAAATATACCAACAAACAAATGTATAATATTCAAGGGTCCTCTGTCGACTGTGACTTCTATTACAAATACGCTTTCACATCATCAAATAATTTAGAAGGCAAATCCTTTTTATTTCTGAAATGAAACATCCAAAAACCTAATTATTTTAGACACAAAACTAGTGGCATATGCTCACCTTTGCATAGAGATGCAACAGGTACATGAAAAGCAATGTTTCAGTTACAAATAACAGGTTTTGATAATCAGACCAAAGAGCAGATATGCTTACTAATCTGGGCAGCTTTCCCATAGCAAAAGTTTCCCCAGGTTACTTTTGCTGAAAAATCACATTTGATTAATGTGGAAATCACAGATTAAGGTGAAACTTCCTCTACTGCAGAGCAGAACTGCAGCACAGGACATGAAGAACTCTGATCTGAGTGCCTGAAGAGACTTCAGAAGAGCAATTATTATTTTCCATTAATCTCCTGGACTTTTATCTTCATGATAGCTGAAAGTCAACAAATCAGTGAATAGTATATGGAAAAAATTACTCAGATTTAAAGAGATAAACATTTTGGGGTCTCCAAATACAGCTGCTGCAACTACTTTATGAAAATATTTAAATCTTGACTTACAGTCTGATATCAGAAGCTGTCTTACATAAATGCTGGCCCAACTATTCTTAGAGCACTTAGGTGACCTGGATCTCATCTCTATTAATGTTATTAATTCCAGTAGCAGCCATTCTTCCCTAATTCTGCTGGGCAATTGCCCTTAATTGCAAAAGATGTCTTCCATTATGCAGATTCCATGGTTTCTGTCTCCCAATCCCATAATATAAACACAGGTAGATAAGCAAGAAAACATAAGTTGAAATATTACCAACATTCTGAGAATATCCAGCTATTTCTCCACACCTCACCTGCTAATCTGTTAATCAACTAACTTCAGACAGTGAATACAACAGAGAACTATTTGTGCAGATAAATTCTAAGGTGGTAATAACAGAAGGCGATACACAAAGGAAACAAGATATGATTCCTACTGTGCATTCATTAATTACCAATTATTCACAGATTTCAAAACATAAATGTACTGGCTCCTCAGCTACCACTGAGTCATTACAAAGCAGTGGCAATACAAAACACCACAGCCATTCATGTGGTTCAAACAATATAAACTATCTTCTGAACACTGAACATGCTACTGTAATTCATGTACGTGCTCATTATTTTACTCATAAAACCTCCTGCATGCAGCCAGATCTTGGAAACGCATATTTACAATGATTTGCAACGACTGCCTAATGACAGAACTCATGCAGTGGATTAGTTTTTTAATTCCTACAAAAATCTTGCTTGCTTCTATTTAGGAAACAAGTTCTACTATACACTGTGGCAACTAATAATAAGCAGATATGTGGGCTGCAAACACAATGTTGGTATGGGCGGAAGATAATGGTGCAGCAATCTTTCCAGGAAAGACTTCAGAACCCACTTATTTTAAATTAGCTGATGACTTAGGTCTTTCAAGATATGCTCGAGGACCTCTTTTCCAAATATTTAATGCAGGTTTGAAGAGGCATGAGAAAAGCATACTAAAACTTTACCTAGCATTGTAAAAAGTACTATTCTTTTTAATTTCTGAAATAAATTTTGTCACAAACAGGTGTTTTCTGGCTGGTGTGCAGTAAGAGCATTTATTCCTTCTAAGCAAAGAAGCAAGAACAAATCTTAGTGGTTATGCTAGTCACAGACAACAGGTTTAACTTCTGAAAGAGATGGAGACATTAGCAAGAATATTATTAAGGGACAATCTAACTTAGTATCTAAAGCTAATGAGAATATATTACAGAATCTAGCTATTAGCCAAATCAAAAACAGGCACCAGTTTACCAAATATATTGCTCATTGACTTGAAGACCTTTATTAAGAGCTAGTATCTCATCTTACTTGCTGAAGGAAAGTTGGAAGTTGTTGTCTCATTTGTTCCTGAAGTTGAGGATTTCCAACAAATAAAGGATTATTCAACATCATCTATAGGACAAAAATATTTAACTTCAAAGATCAAGCAGTAAAAACCACTGGAGGTTTTAAAACAACTACGGATAATACAGTAATAGTCTATGAAAATTACCTCACAGAATAATAATCATCTATCTACTCCTTTGGCCAAAAATTTCTGGGGTGTATGTATTTTTGTTTGTTTGCTTTTTGGTGGGGTTTTTTTGTGGGGGCTTTTTTTTTTTTCTGGTTTTTTGTTTCACTTTTGCTTCATTGGTTCTTTTTTCTTTTAAGTGAATGGATTTCCAGATATAATAAGGCAGTCTTGCAAAGTATTACAAGAAAATACTTTTCTGTTCAGCCTCCACCACAAATCTAAGTAATAGCTTTGCTGTAAATATCACCTGAAGTCAAGGATATTTCCAAGTGAATATTTAACACAGAAGAGGTAATATTTTTTCAATGTCAGTTCAGAATCTGAGCCTCAATATTACCACTTTAAATAAAAATTCAAAGCACTTCTACAACACCATACATAAAACGGCATCTCTACTTTTACAGTGAGGCACAGGTCAAAAATAAGAAGTTAAAAACAGAGTAATATCTACATAGGGCACCAAGTCCCCTCCCTTCACTTCCCCCAACTAGAGAGGGTAGCTCTACCTTAATTCATAACGAAAGCACTTTTTTTGTCTGTTTCTGATGTTGGATCACAAGTTTACACAACCCCATGATGATTTCTGAAATATATCAGGCATGATATCCAACTACAAATTGAAGAAACTCAAGGCAACAAATTGTTGAAAGTAAGCAGCTAATAATTTCAGTAATTACTTAGGAATTAACACTAAAAATTAGCCCATTTGCCACAGGCAATTTTTGAGCTTTTGGGTTTTGTCTTTTTTTACTTTAATGTTGGGAATTTAGCTGACTAGAAAGACTGGAAAAGTACAAAACCGTGGCTAATTCCAAGTCCTGCACCTGTGTTGATAGCGTGTCCTTGGGCCTGGCTGTAGTAGGATAACAAACAGTGAGAGAGATGTAACCCCTAAGGAATGAGGAAGAGTTCATGGCATAGTTTAACCAATAGATTGCTTAGCTTACAGAATATTCATAAGCTTATTATTTGCTGTATAAGTGTTTGATACTTTCTTCAATAAACTGGACCGGACCAGTTGGTGAACCAGCTGGTGTCCTGGTCCCCTTCCTATGACACTTTAATACCCACAATATATTACTATACTAAATGCAATTTACCTGTACTGCAAGATCCGGATTCTGGCTTAACGACTGCATCATGCTTCTCATGTAGGGTGCAGACAACATATTCTGCATAAGCTGTGGGTTTTCTGTTATCTGCTGTAATAAGCTCTGCATTCCTGGTGTATTGAACATACCAGCTTAAAGAAAGGTAAAGGGCACGTTAGTAAGCATTCTCATTATCATCAGAGAAAGGAGACTATCTAAACCCAGAATATAACCACTTGGTTTTCATGAGTTTAAGACCCTGAAACTTACCTCAGTGCTGTTCTACTTACATAGACATATCTACCCTAAAAGTTAAGACAGACATTGTACCAAACACACATTCCCATCAACTATTCACATTATTACCTGTTTTTCCATTTGCCTTAGAACAGAAAAAATACTACAATTCATCTGCAGAATTGCTACCTTTGTTATTTTAAGTATAATTATCACTTAGATAAATTTTCCTATTTTTTTTTATTTTTCTTCAGAGGACTTTAACAATAGTAAAATGTTCTACAAAAGTAAACAGCAATAAAAACTGAATCAAAAACTCTCTGTCTAATGAAAGAATAATTTCAGTTTGCATGTATGTGCAAACATATACAGTTGCAGTAACAAACACACCTCCAAGCCCAGGTCCCAAATTTGGTCCAGTTGAGCTCTGTCCCGTTGTGCCTGAAGTGCTACTTTCGGGATTATTGCTGCCACTGCTCTCACCAGTAGAGCCAGTATTTGTTGTGGAAGTCTGTGAGCTGGACTGAGGAGCCCACGGATTTGGCAGAGGATCTCGATTTTCTGTACGAGATGGCTGATTGTCCCCTCCTGCTGATGTGTTGCTTACTAAAGACGCAAATGGGTTACCTCCAAACTACAAAGGAAAGCAAACACTTATCATTCTACAAATTTATAAATCATACATGAAAATAAATGTTTATGGCTTCTAATCAGTTATACTCACCAGTCTACAGTAATTAAAGGTAAATATTGTTAAAATACACTAACACTGAGAGATACTAGGACTCCCTCAAAAATTAAATCACATTTCTTTTCAAAAATAGTGTTGTTACTGCATTGTATTTTGATCAGAGTAAAATTGTGTCTTGCATACTGGTTTCTGAATTTAAAATCTTTTATTCTTCTCACCTTCAGTTTAAAATTACTAAACACACCCTTAAAAGGATTTTACCGAACCTCCGAATCTTAAGGCAATAAATTAAAGGAATTAAAAATTAAGTAACAAACAAATCTATTAACTTTAAAATAGCTTCTCAATCACAAAAAATGATAGCTGTATTTCTTCAGGCTCAGAAGAACACGATTTTTAAAGGTCTTTCAAGAGTAAAAGGCTACATAACCTCAAGTTTCAAAAATTGTTTTGTCAAATAAACATCTGGACATTTTAATTACTTAAATTCTTTTATTAAATATTAAGTATTTCCTTTCTGTGTCGTTTGTAATCTTTTCTCACCTGTTCCTGTGCTGCATTCAGTATTGGCTCCTGGATGTCTGTGTACATACGCCGCAAGGCATTGTATCCCCCTGGTATACTTTCAAGGTTGCTCAAAGCTCGGTCCTGGTTTCTCATCATCTCCTGCATCATTGCAGGGTTTCTAGCAAGTTCTAGTGTCTAGAGAAGTGGAACGTTTAATCTGTATTAATAAGAAATCCATTCTAAAGTGAAAACGTCAGCATTTGGCAATATCTCAGTCATCCCTGTCTAACCCAGTTTAAAATTACGATTAGAGCTGAATCAACCTGTCGGCACAGTGTGAATCAACACAATTCAGTATTTAGCCAGCATTCTACCATAATTCTTACTGTTTCTAACATCACTACAGCAGGCAGCCTATAATATGAAATTTAAAATAAATACATAGAATTTCAAAAGCATCTATTAATCTCTTTGGGTTTGGGTACATTTTGCCATAAGATACAACTTATCTATCTACTAATTTAAAAAGCATTTAGAAGTACCCACAGTGACACAATGAAAATATGCAGAATTTTGGAGAATTACAACTTATGGTAAAATTCCTGGCTAGACAACAGGTTTCAAGGGCAGACAGCCACATCCAGTTCTAGCCTCAGAAGACATGTATTCAGTGACTTTCAAAAACTATGCTGCAGATTTTCTGAAATATCAGTCTATTTTGGACATTAACAACAAGATATGTAGACACTGGTTGTCTATAGCAACCTTTTATGGATTTCGAGTAAGACTAAATACTTAAAGAATGTTCACACACTCCACTAAGTACGTCCAATTCTGGCTCTGTTGTTTACATAACAGCAGAATCACAAGTCATGAACTAATAGATCTTTTTACATACCTGTCTCATTATATCTGGATTATTCAGCATGTGACTGATTTCTGGATTTCTCTGTATCAGTTGCTGCATTTGAGGGTTAGCCATAATTAACTGCCTCATCAGGTCAGGATTTGAAAGCATGCTCTGAACAAATGGATTCTCCATTATCTGAACCATCATTTCCGGGTTGGACATAAGTTGTCGTTGCATCTGACTTTGCAGCTCCGAGAAGTTTGAACTATTTAAGCCCAGGCTACTCAGGCCTGCTAAACCTCCAAGGCCACCTTCAAGAGGATGAAAAAATGTGACTGACTATACTTCCAATCACATCCAGATATTTTCTAAATACAAAATACTTGAACATATCTCATACTTCAAAGTAACAAAAATGAATGGAAAATCCCATCTTTTTCAAGGCTGTTCAGGAGTTACTCACTTTATTTTTAAATAAAATTTGTTACAATTCTAACAGCTTTTCTTCTCATTTTCCAAAGCCAAGATACAAGAAATGTTTGAGACTGGGGGCTTTAGGTCCATGTGCCTCCAGCAACATTTAACAACTGCATTTGTAGTAATCATTTATCGGTCTCCTCTTGGTTAAACTGTAACTAAGAGTGAACTCCCAATATGAGTAATATTTCCAATTCCACTTAAATGTAAAACCTGTGTTCCTCCTGGTAATAATGTACCAAGAGGAAATTATGTTTTGAATTTTTGTGCTTTGCTGAATCCAGATAAAAAGTTTCAGAAAGTACTAAACAGACCAACGAACAATTAAAACCCAAGAAATCATCTGCTTACTATAACTGGCTTTTCCAATTCTACTTCTTCCCCACTCCCAAATGCAAAAAAAAAAGACAAAAAAGAATGAAACAAAACCCCACCACAACTATGGAAACAGATTATAATTTCTAAATCAACAGACTGCAGCGTCTTCATTCATAGAATTGAAGACTCTTAATACTATTAGACTTGAAACCTGAGACATAGTTAATTGAAAGATTAGCAGCAATTTTGTTGCTTTTATTGCAGATCTTGGCTTCATGTCACAGGTCCAAACTTCTATGATTCATCTGTATTCAGATAACAGGAATTCAGATGCACTTTAAGTAGTACAAAGACATTGGAAGGTATTTCATTACCCACAGTGCCAAAATAAAACCTCAGAAGTACCTTACCACTGAAGCTGAAACAGTAAAAATCTTGTAATGAAGTTTGTGGTGAAACAAACTTGGAACAGTTTATCCTGGGAGGTGATGGATGCCCCACCTCTGGACACATTCAAGGTCAGGTTGATGGGGCTCTGAGGAACTTAATCTGCTTCAAGATGTCCCAGCTAATTGCACAAAGTTTAGAATAGATCACCTTAACAGGTATCCCTTCCAACCCAAACTATTTCATGATTCTCTGTAAAACTAATGAAACAACTCTGCTTTGGTAACTGACTGATCAGAAACCTTCTACAGCCAATTGAGTATATAACTGTAATTAATTTTTTGGCTGACGTGTTTGTTTGGGTTTTGTTTTTCAAGTTTTGTCTACATTGTGATAAAGCTTTGGGCACAATAGTGGAATCCAAGAGAAGATACCCACCATTCCACCTAACAAATATTCTTACCCAAGCCAAAGGGATTACTATTTGTTGATGCTGGTGTTGAAGTACTACTGCTTGATGTTGATGTGGTAGCAGTACTCCCAGAGGTGTTTGCCTGTTGAGCTGGGTGGTCTTGTGATCTAAAAAAGCAATTTCAAAACTTTATATAGAGTGTAACAAGTTATTTTAAATAGTGCCATTTGTAGCTAAAGTATTTTACTTCAGAATCTTAAATTACATTTAGATTCTTGGTCATAACCCAGCGATAACTCCAGTTATCCCCACATGGTTTCCTGTAATAAATCTTTCTCAGACACCTATTATGTCATCAGTTTTTCTGAACAGTAGTTTTATATAGTGAAAAAACAGATAGGTATCACTGTAGCTATTACCACCTTCTCATCCTACCCCATGACGCTTGCCAATTAATTGTTTTCTCTGTCCTTACCTTGCTTTAAGGATCCATGTCTTATTTCACTATACTCACATACTACTGATAACATGCCCACACCTTCAAGAAATAAAGCCTGACAAATTTAATGCAGAATTTATTTCATGCCACATCTCCAACAGCATGCTTTATTGAATGTGAAATTCAGTTAATGTCACATTTGATTATAAGACAAATCTCAAACTCTCAAACCTTTAAGACTTCAAAAAAAGGCTGATAATAAAATCACATGACACTAAAGCCAGCATAATTTAGCACAGGCACTAAAGCCTGCCTAGGCTGTATACTCATCACACTCTTCTACTGCAGACAGAAAGACAAATGCTGCCATGCAGTAAAAGAGATGAAGGAATTGAGCTCGAATAAAGTTAACCTGACCTCTCTGTTCTAAAGAAAAGAGACTGCTTTGAAATCCAAATCAATTCTCCACTGTGGTTCAACAATCAATAAATGCCTATATTTGCAGTACTACAGAATAAAATACTTTTGACAACTACGAATTCAGACATCACAAAAAGATTTGAGAATTTGGCAGTACACTAGACTCCATACTTCAGTCCACCTTGGAGGACCTTTCTCCTATAACATAACTCTGCACTTGCTCCGCTCAAGCAAACATCAGAAAAAAATCCCCAACCATACAAAAAAAAACCCAGAAAGATGCTTTAAAAGCATAGATTCTCCTGAGGTTTCTAAGAGTTCTTTAACTTAATTATCAGCAACTGCAAACTTTGAACACAAGATGACTATAACTGGCCAAGCAGCTGTAACTTGAATGAGAAAGATTATAGACTGTATACTGATTCTGATTCTCCTGCTAGAGATATTGAGTTTTCTTTTATCTAGAAAACATACACATCTTTCCTCCAAAAGCAAAGTAAAAAAAACAAGCATCAAATCCTATTTGTATTTTCAGCTGAGAAACTATTTTGAGAAGCAACTATGCTGCTTTATGTAATAGACATTAAAGGTTCTCAAAAGTGTGACAGAAAAGTAGGTGACACGGAAAGCTGAAGTACAGTAGTGCTCCCATGCAAACTGGAGCATATTCTTTCAAGATTAAGGTTCATGTGAGTTTCAAGCCTTTGAGCCTTCAGTCTTTCAGCTATATTCCTGTCAAGTGCGCATCGCCTTTTACACCCATTTTGCCATTATGTTTCCTCCAAGCACATGTGAACAAATGACACTTGTTGACCTAGAACTCTACTCAGAAATTCCATTCATCTTCGCTGCCTATTGCTAATCACTCACTGCTACTCTGACACTGTAGAAGATAGGTAACAAGAGTGCACTGAAAGTCTGTAGCAGTCTAGAAAATGTAGCACAGTAGAAAAAGTAATCTTTTTTTTAACAAGCATGTGGTTGGGATATATGAAGATTCCCATTTTGAAATTACAAATCTAATAACATAGTTTACAAGGGAAAAGATCACTTTCAGATCCAGTTTTGGAAAATAACTTTGACTTTTTCAGATACACAGCAGCAACAGTAACAGCAAGAGTCAACAGAAAAGTAAATGGCAGAGCGTACCAAAGTACCTGGGAACAAATCAATCTTGATACTCAGGGCCAAAAATCAGCATGTTCCAGACCACACCGGCAGGGTCTAAATCTTGTCTTTCAAGACAAGTATAAAATATAGATATTTTAGCAAGAATACAACTGCGATATTTCAGGACAATGCTGACTGACATTCTCTCCAGCAGGTTTTACCATGTCTTTAGTTTATTCAAGTAAAGCTAGTAGGTGAAAACTTCAATGCATCATTTGAACACAGCACATATACATGCAAAGGATCTGTAGTTCTTAGTTCATACTTCATTTTCCCAATGATTAAAACATTCTGCAGATAGCAGAAATACAGCCTTCTAAAATGATTCAAACAAAAGCAGGCATAAAAGCAGACATGGAGTGCAATGCTGATAAGACCCAAAAGCCACATGTTTGACATTTGCATTCCTGAGGGTTCCTCTGCTCAGAGGCAAAGTGCAAGAAGGCCCAAGAGGCAGGCAGGGGTGTATTTCAGTATATATAGCTACAGTAGGTCAAAACTATAAACTCTGTGAAGATTGTGCAAGTCAAAGCACCCTTCTAGGAGTACTCATGGTGCCTCCCTGTCATACTTAGGACTTTAGGCAAAAAAAGCAACAAAAAAAAAATAGCAACAGCAGAATACTCACTCAGATGCAAAAAGAACAGAACTGCAGTATTGCCTAATACTGTATTCAAGACTGGCATGGCTTGTATCAGCCTAAATTTCAGGTGGAGGAGGCAAAGGGCAGGAAAGGGACACCTCTGACAGTACAAACATGTATTTTGACTCCAGGATGGAGAACATAATCCTTCCAGGGCATGAATATAGAACTGAAGGTATCAATCTGAAAAAGTACCTACATTGAATGTTAATGATACTAATTTCAACAAGAATTTGTATTTAATGCTAATGTTAGTAGCCAGCCTTGATGTCTTGGTAAGGCCTTAAAAGGGAAAGTCTACTTCTGTTCTCTCCTACGCTTTATGCTCTTTCCTTCAACATAAGACATTTTCACATCAGAGGGGATCCTCACCATAAACAGAAAAGACCTAAGTAGAACAGAGGCAAAACCACTTTCACTCTAAAAGAATGAACATGTTATTGACTAATAGCAAACTGCTTTTGAGGGATCTATTGCTCTACTTGTTGGAAAGATTTTTGGGCACTTCACACAGCTTGAACAAAAAAAAAAGCTATATAAGAAAAACCAAAAAAAAAACAAAAAAAACAACCTAAAGAAAAAGAAATGTATTTAAAAACATAAATCAAAATAAAATATGAGATAAATTTTAAAAAACAGTGTAATTTCATAACCTCACTGTTCTCCTGCAGCAGCTGAAACTAAGGAGCTGATTAAGGTGATTTAGTCAAATCTAGTTTTGCCCAACAGAAAGTTATTAATAATACAGAGCACTTAAACTTCTCTAGAGGTAAACAGAAGACCAGTTGTTATTAAGATTACCTGTTCTGTGTTTTGATAACCAGGTGAACAGTGAGTCCATCATGAATTCCATGCTGAGTCAAAGTATCTTGATCTTTTAAAATTTTTCCAGCAAATATCAACACAAGCTGATCAGTGTGGGACTTGAAACGTTTAGAGATTTCTTCCTTGAACTAAACAAAAAAAAAAATTATACATTTATATAATTAAATACTGAACTGCAATTTTTAAAAATAATTTAAGAACAAGCCATTTTTTACATTTGCTATATTACCTCACTTGTACTGCATATTCTGTATTTCACAAACTAGAAATACTTTTGTTTCCTGAACTTCTTTCTGTCTATAAGAAGATGGAAAATATTTCTTTGCCGTTCAGAAAAGGAAATCTGAAGAATTTAATATCTAGATCATTAGTTACACAAGTCGTGACAACGAAAATCTGATTTCTCTTGAAGACTACTGTGACTTCAATCAAGCATACATCCATGATGTAAATAAATACTAGTATATACAGTACTTAAACACACCCATATGTATATACATGGTAAAGTATGCATATAATTATATACTAGCAAGTACACATATGCAAATGTGCATACCACTGAAGCCATCCATTGCTGAAGAACTGAAGACGCAATGCCATAAAGAGGATAAATCTGTCTAGACTTTTGCTTGAACTGAGTATACTCTCTCCTTAGATGTATTTTTGCTGCCTCCCTTCCACGTGTCAAAACTAACATTCCTTGCCACACAGACTAAAGTTATACTTTAGGTGGCTCTGCTTTCTCATTTAATGCATGACACGGCTACATAAAATGAAGTTACAGCCCAGGTCACAGCGAATAAACACATTTTTCATTCATTGAGAAATCATTGCCATACAAGACCTTTTACACAAGAGACTGCTTACTAAGTGTTTACTGTCAAAAACACCTTAAATAATAGATTAACTTCATACACTTTATTTTGTCTTTTTTCCTGAGGCAGAGGAAGAAAATCCTCTACACATATGGAAGACAGAATCCTAAAAACATTGTTGAAAATGAACATAAAGATCATCTAGTTTCAACTCCTCTGCCAAGGGCACGACACCTTTCCCTAGACTAGGTTACTCAAAGTCCAGTCTGGCTTTGAACACTTCCTGCAATGGGGCATCCACACCTCTCTGGGCAACCTGTACCAGTCGTCTTCACAGTAAAGAATTTCTTTCTTAATATTAAAGATGGTAAAGTTATTACCCTCATATCTTCACTCCCTGCCCTCGTAAAAAGTCCCCCACCATCTTTCATGTAATTCCCTTTTGGCGACTGAAAGGCAGTTCTAACATCTCCCTGGAGCTTCTTTTCTCCATGATGAACAAAAGTGTCTCAGCCTGTGTTGACAGGACATGGACTCCAGCCCTCTGATCATCTTGGTGGACTCCTCCCAGCTCACTCCAACAGGTCTACATCTTCCTCTGCCAGGGTCCTCAGAGCTGGGTGCAGCACTCCAGGTGGAGTTTCAGCAGAACACAGCAGAGGGGCAGAATCCTCCTGGCTCTCCCTGCTGGCCATGCTTCTTTGGATGCAGCCTGGGATACAATCAACTTTCTGGACTCTGAGAGCACATTGCTTGGTCATGTCCAGCCTTTATCCACCAGCATCCCCAGGTCCTTCTCCTCAGGGCTGCTCCCAATCCAGCCTGCCTGTATTTGTATTTGGGATTGCCTCAAACCAAGTACAGGACCTTGCAATTGGCCTTGTTGAACTTTATGAGGTTCACATGAGCCCACCCCTCAAGCCTGGCAAGGATTGGCTTCCCTTTCCTCCATCACCTCATTCATCCCACACTGATTGGCACACATTGCTGGGGTGCACTCAATCCCAATGTCTTATGTTACTGACAAAGATGTTAAACAGTGCTTGCCTCTGTACCAATCCCTAAGGACACCACTCATCACTGGTCTCCTGATGGACAATGAGCCATTCACCACAACCCTTTAAATTCATTATTCACTCAGCAGTCCATCTGTCAAAAACATGGGTCTCCAGTTTAGAGACAAGTCATGTGGCACAGTGTCAAACACTCTACATATGTGCAGGCAGATGATAGCACTCACTTTTCCCTCATCTGTCACCACTGCAACACCATCACAGGCAATGATCACATTCATCCTTAGTGAAACTGTGTTGACTGTCATCAATCTTCTCCTTACCTTCCAGTTCCTTAGCATAATTTCCAGGAGGTTCCATTCCACGATCCTGCCAGGTACTGAGGTAAGACTGACCAGCCTGTAGCTCCCTGAGTCTTCCCAATTTCCCTTCCCAAAAATATATGGATGTTCTGTTTCACCTTTTCCAGTCTGTGGGAACTTCCACAGAGAACTGCTATAACTTTTGAAATATGATGGCTAGTGGCTTAACTACTTTCTTGCCCAGTTCCCTCAGGGCCCATGGATGTATCTCATCAGATCCCATGGGTCTTGAACCTGATCTTCTAGAGGGGATGGTTCTTCATTCTCCCAACCCCCGCTCTCACTAACTTTGACAGTGTGGCTGAAGGATTTGCCAGTGAAGGGAACAGGATGGGCACTGGAGAGTGGGTGCTGAGGCACTGTACTGTGCACCATTTGTTTCTCTTGCGTTTTACTCCTCTCTCTCTCTTGTTCATTACAATGATTATTGTTATTTTTGCTACTGTTATTTTAAATACTAAACTGTTCTTATATCAATCCCTGAGTTTTACTCTTTTTTTTTTTTTTCTGATTCTCTTCCCCGTTTCACTAGGCAGGAAGAAAGTGAGGAAGCAGTTGCATGATAATTGCTGGCTGGGTTTAAACCATGACAGATTATGATGATGGAAATTCAAGCAGTTCTAAAAAAAATAATTTTGGTGTTGTTTAGGTCTTCAGTTTGCACAACATAACTAAGTAACAGTATCTGTAAATTACAGTAAAAATACTTCATCCACTGGGGAAACCAAAAGCCAAAGGAGTTCAGCGTCACTGGCTGGAAATGATGAGCATTTCTATCGAATTCTCCTAATGCAGTGACTCATCCTTTTAATTATCATGTAACAATTCAACCAACAATGTCAGCTCATTTGCTTTATTGTTCTAAATGCAAGTTTTACTTCATTGCAATAATACTACACCTTGTGGTACCACAAAGGTCATTCAGTATTATCTGGGCATAGAAAAGAATTCAAAGTTGTGAAAATAATGTTTCAACATACTTGAAACCTAGTGTGTTCATGGAAACTAGTTCACTGTACTCCTCTAGTAACTGAATACAGTAAAAATAATGTAAAATCATGTCAATTTTTACATGATTATTACAAAAATACGTGGAGAGAAACACAGTGGGAATCAGACTAAAACACTGGACTAATGTCTACTCAGAGGCCTGGTTTTCCTAGGGAGAAAAGTAAAAAGCATCTTAACCAGAGTGAGCTGATTCAAGGTAACATTCTCCTCAAAGCATGGCAACTTGAAGATTTGGAATTAATTAGAACAAATTCAAAGCTTGTGTTGTTGAAGGACTTTGCCCAAATTGCCATTTTACCTCAAGCTAACTTGTTTACATAAATATTTTGTTTTGCTTTGAAATACAAAAGCAGTATAATTTTTCATGTTGAGAACACTCAGTGGCTTTTAGCAGCACACCAGCACTTCTTGTGTATACTTTCAATTCCATGCCAAATACCCTTATCTTCATAGAACTTTAAAATAACCACCATTAACAAAAGTTGCCTTTTTTTGTTCACTGTTAAGACACACTGAAAAAAACCGCAACTCTCTGAAGCAATCTAGGACTTTCCGTACACCTGCTTGACTTGATTGCCTCTCAAGTTTTTTTCAAGGTACAGATGGACACCATAAAATGCTAATGTCCAGTGTTGAACAAAATGCATACTGTACCTGACAAAGTAAACACTTTGTCACCAAACAAAGCAAATATCTGAATGCACATGAAGTAGAACAGCTGACTAAACCAGATATTGTCTTGCACTGTCACTTTGCAGAGCAGATCCATAATTTAAACATTAACCTATTAACATCTGACAACCTGGCCTTGCAAGAACCTGGTAAAGTGTTATTCCAGGTAACGTGAAAGTATTAACATTCAAACTCTCCCTTGACATATTACAACCATATAATGTTTCAAAAGCTTCTGTTGACTCATTTTAGGATATCAAAACCAGTAACTGTAATAATCTTATTATCCACTCACAAAACAAAGTGTTGTGATAAAGTAATAAAAAGAAGAAAACAAATCAATTAAAAATTACTTTCCCAAATTCTCTCAACCTCAGCTTAGTAAGTCATATTTAAAAATTAAATTACAGTAGCAACCTGGAAGAGGTCTTAGGCAATTAACATCCAATTAACATCTGTTTTTTTAACAGAAAGCAGGTCCGTAAAAACTTCAACTACTTTGAAAAAATTAAGCTACAATTTTATCTAGAGGACTGTAAAAAAAAGTAAGGTTGCCGACTCCCCGCACAGGAAACTCCTTTTTGAACACAACAGAAGAGGCCATGGAAGCAAATGCTTGTACATAGAAGGCTGAACTGCAGTTTTCATTCTCAGCAGTCTCTCAAATAGTTCTACTGCAAAGAAAGATTTTGGAACAGCATTACTTTGTTTGGCACTGCTATTTCAAAACACACCCATAATATTTAAACTTTCAACTGTCTTTCCTAACAACAGTTAGTTACATGCACAGATCAGCATATTGACTCAACTCCAGTCTGTTTTATACCCACACTGAGCAGTCTCAGAAGTAAACTTTTATGAGCTACAGCTTTCTTTTATACAACAGAATTAATGGTTACAGGTCATCTTGACCCAAGAAGTAAGGAACCAAACACACTCATGGCCACAGCTGATAGCTGTGGTTTCCTTTTGGGATGAATCATGACCTGGACATCTTACGACTGACTTAAAGTGAGTCAGTAAAAACAGGGTTTCATTGCACAACTCTAGGACACTATACAGGAAGGAAGACAAGAATTCATCATTTCAAGCAGGAATACAAGCACTTTTGGCCCACAACAGATAAAGTATAGATAAAAAGAATGCACAAACTAAGGCTTCTATGTAAGAGTACTGTCCTTCATGTCTTAATGGAGTTACTATCTTATGGTAGCTTTGCCAATGACCCATGCTAGTTTCATAATAAAATTATTTCCTCAAATGCCTGCAATCAAATCAAACTCACAGAAAAACCACATTTCAAAACACAAAGTCAGATTCTTGATGAGCTTAAAAGGCTAGCAGCCCATAAAGGGCAAACTGCAGCAGCACATGGTAGTGTAAAGTTCTACCCATTTCTATTCCCTTCAGGGATTCTTCAACAAGCCACTACCAATTCTCCAAGACTTTGTTGGAGAAGCAACGCTTCTCCCCTAAAAGCACTGGGCAATCTACTCTCTCCCTGTTTGTTATGTACCTGGTCACTGGCAAAGCAACACAAATTGAAAATAAGCACTGTCTTGGCTCAGGCCAAGAAAGGGTTCATGCGGAAACCCAGGGCACCAGGAATATTTCTCTGTCTGCTCTGGGGTGCCCTGACCCCCAGGGGAGCACTGACTTGGACCCTCATTCATGGAGGAAGTTTCCTACGCTTCAAGATTGACTAGAATTCACAGAAGTGTGAAACAGATTACAGAGAGTAGTGTAGGTGTATCACTTGGTGAGAAATTTAGGGTTTGGGATTTTTAGCATGTTGTGGATGGAAGCAAGATGGAGGGCACAAGGCATCATCCTGGGTTTCTTCTTCACGCTTCTTCTTCCTCCTTCTTTGTGGGTTTGGGTGGCATTTTGTAATTGGGCAGAAACATCTGCATTGTGGGCTCTGTGAGTTCAGTTATTGGGTTAAAAGGGAAAATAATCTAGGTGTCAGTTCTTAACTGGATAGTTTAGTCTTAAAAGACCTTGTAACAAGAGATTGTTAGCCATTTTGTGCCTGCTAATGAAAAGCTGCCCAAGTCACAGTAGTGAGACTGTTTCACTGATAAGAAATAAACACTTGAGTCTGAACATGATCTACCATCTCAAGTGCCTTCAATCCAGACCCAGAGAAACCAATAGCTGGTACCACCAGAGATTAATTTTTGCAGAAGCCAGGAGGGGGCATGGCTTGGACCTGGAGGTTATTTTATACCACCTCTTGTCATTGACAGCAGCTGAGGAAATGGAATCTCTTCCAGGGAAAAGGGGTTCCTTCTAGTCAAGAAAACATGGTGGAGGGAGATGTCCAGTATTGTCAGTTATCAAGGGAGTTTTTTCATGTCAATCACTGACTTTCTTGCACCCTTTGTCATTAGTATTGTTGCTGTTAATATTTGTTTTCTTATCTCATTGCTGTTTCCAGTAAATTGTTCTTATCTCGACCTGTGATCTTGACCTTTTGTGCTTCCAACTCTCCTCTGCAGCATGTCTTGGGTTGACTGACAAGTTAAGAAGAGTGAAAAGAGAAAAAAGTTTTGTAAGTTACAGGACACTAAGATTCAACTTAACTCATTGAGGTTTTTGTGCTGCGTAAAAATAGAAAATGCTTTAAATCCTCTTTTCAGTGTTATTTTCGTCTTGAAAACTCTCAACTATATTCTACAACTCAACTAATTTATACAACATTAAACATTATTTAACAAATAAAGCACTCAGGCTCAGGGGGGAGAGGGAAAAGAAAAGGTGATACGGGGAGAGAGAGAGAGAGAGAGAGAGAGAGGCAGTGTGGTTTGGGAAGTATCAGTGGGGTCACTGAGTTAGGAAGTAACGTTCCTAAAAAACAACTGTTTTTTAGAAAAAAACACTGTTTAGGAAGAGCCAAAATCAAGATTATTATGTTACCAAGATTATTCTTGCACTTAATACAAAACACAGCACCTTATCAACTACTAAGAAGATGAACTCTATTGCAGTCAAAATCAGAACACCATGTAACCATATCTTCCAAATTCTTAAGATTTTACCCTAACTTTACTCCCAGACAATGACCCTTTTAACAGAGACAAGGTTTATAGTCACTTATTGAAATACTGATTGGTTTTCAAAATCTTTACATGACACTTTTACCACAGCTAATTATTCATTAAGGTTTTCTATGCTGTTGGCAATTTTGAACTGTACACATGGCAATTTTTAAAACTGTGTGACATCCCTGACTGAGGGTGAAGGATTTTAGCAAAACAAACTCACAGGACAAATGCATCTGACATAGATAACACTTTTTAAAAAATAATTTAAAATATAAATGTCTTAGTATTATGCAGAGAGGTATCTACACAAAAGACACTTCAACTACTACTTAAATAGGTTTTCTTATTTTACTCTGTTTGCCAGTCATTTATCAGAAAACACCTGTTGAGTACTATGGCCACTGATGCCTCTGAGTTACATCTAACTAAGCCAACAGAAGTCAACATACTTTTACTTCGGAAGGTTACTTTATAAAATAATCACCTACCATTGCTCTAAAACAATTTTCATATCACAAAATGAGGGGGAAAAAAACCCAGGTTAAGAAATAAGTATAATGAGAGTATATCACGACACAGACTCCATATCCATAAAAAAATCACAGAGATGTGTTACAATGCACTGAAACACCAGACGATGGAAAACCTAACACTAAATGCTTAGTGTATTCAAGTGCCTTGAAACACCTGAGAAAGAACAGAAACCTGAATCACAATCCTGGAAACAAAAAACAGACTGGATTCCATTATATAGTTTCAACCTATTTGGTTTACAGCATTCAGTAATCCCTGGATTACAGAAAACCAGTGAAACAGAATGGGATCATGTTAAAAGAATTGTTCCTATAAAGTAGTTTCTTAAAAGGGAAAACATTACATAAAATACTAAAAGCATATGCAAACCAGGAAAGATGCTCCACTACCAAACTATCCAAAGCTTTAACAATTTAACATTTACACCTGTATGATCTGTATGAGGCAGAACACTACCAGTTTGGGATCATGAGATCCAGGCACAAAAATAAAATCCTGGATTTATGGATTTAAAGTTTCAACCATAAACAGTACTGTAATTTCAATCAAAAATTTAGAAGCTCTCCACTTGACAAAAATCAGTAGTCTCAACACAATGGATACATGTAAACTTAAAGTTAAGCAACTCAGGGATTTTTATCTGTAGTTTAGTCTAGTGCAGAAAGCACATTTGTGTTCACCTACTTTAGAAAACACACTAGAAACTGTTAAATATACTGTTACTGAAAACTGTATTCCACACTGAAGAGATATTGTATTTAAAGGCTGAAGCTAAACAAAAAGGGGTGAAAAAACCCCAAATCCTGCAAAAGGATCTAATCTGTTTTCCAAGGAGCTAAACTCAATTTCACTAACTCTTCCTGATGGGCATTGCTCTGAAATTTTCATATAATCAAAGGACTGGCAATCATTCTCTGCAACAACTGTAAGCTTCTGAAATTATTAGCACAGATTACTGTATCCACTTGTTGGCCCAGAAGTTAATAACATACAGCTAGACACATTACTCTGTCTCAGAGTTGGAATGCTCACAGAATGGACAACTCAGTATCTTTCAGTGTGCTACACACGCACAGACAGTAATTCTGGACCAGTTATAATAAACCCACAAATACAGCAGATCTCAACACAAGGCACTAAAACAGCATCAAGAAGCATCAGCAAGCTTTAACTCTTCTAAAACTCCCTTATTCTAAATGATGAAGGTAAAAAAGCTAGTTTTCCATGTAACCGGTGTCAACACCTCAATACTCAAACAATTCAAGTCACCCACTAAGACTTGAGTCGCTCCTAAAATGAGTACACTTTTTCTTTGTATACAGGCATTATCAAACACATTAACACAACTCTGCTAAGCAAGAAATTGCAAAGACTGTACGGTCATGAACTCAGAAAATAAACTGAAGGAAGAAAACACAAGACAAGAGACAAACCATTTTAGTGAGCCAGAGTATCAGCACTGTCAGGGTCAGCTAGTCAACATATTTTACCCATCATGTATTCATTAAGTCTCTGCTCTGAGAAAGATCAGTATCATACCCAGTCAAGAATGCAAACATTTGGTCCTTCTCCTAATACTGAGCCAACCTGTACTAAGCACAATCAAATAAATTTCAAAGAAAAGACAGACAGACACCAATGTAAATCAACTGATCTCCCAGAGTAGCTTTGTAATTAGTTTGTTTTCCATACCAACCTGTATACTCACTGTTCTAGCTGCACGACACAGGATCACAGTAACAAATCTATTCTACTGAAGTCTTCCAATACAGGAAAAAATCTTGACAGAAAAGTTGCAGACATGGTTTACATTAATGGGGCAACATAAAATTTAATTTTTTTTACCCTTAAATTTGGCCCTGATGACACAAAATATTTTCCTAGAAAATTTGGGGTTTATGTTCTAGCAGTATTCTGAAATGACCATAAAGAAATAACTCAATTCTTTAAGTTCTAATGTTAGCTATAGAAATATACTGAGGGAGTTTCTTTTGCTGGGGTTTTTTTTTGGGTTTTTTTTCAGCCAACAAGTTATTGGCCCATCTATCTCAACTGTACAAAACACTTGCTGATAACAGACGCATTTGAACAGATGTGCAACTTGCCTGGTATTTGAGATTAACCTATTTTCAAGGCCAGTTCTAGAAACATTGCATCCACTGTTGATGCTTATTACTATCAACAGCTCACTTTTGCAGTTAAAGAGAAAAGCCAATATTAGTCACACTACAGGGACAGCACATTTTTAGTGCTGTTACACTGCCTGGGACTTCAATCCAATGGTCAACCCAGCAGGGCAATCTTACTTCACAAGAACCAATTTATAACTGCAGATCTAATATTTTAACAACAGTTCCAACAGAGACAACACTCACAGTTTAAGATATCTGTAGACAACAAAGACATCTGAAGCAGTGTCCTATGTTAATTCCTTAAACTTGCATAACTGCTTTCAGTAAAAATTCATGCTCTTGATAGGCTGTACAACCATTTCAGTTTATGACTACTGTTTATTTGAAAACGTGGCAGCTCCACCAGTATTCAAATAAGAAACAAACTGTTAAAAGTCAAATGTATTACAAAATTCACAGCCAGAGTAAATCTGTTTATTATTTCCAAAGGACCCAACTAACAGCTGACTGCTTTACAGGACAAGCACAATCCTCAGGTTAGATTCAGTTTATGAATCTCTTTTTTGAAATATCCTAACAAAACAAAAGCCCCAAAACTGCAAAGACTTTTACAAAAACTACATTGAAGCTGCTCACAAATCTATGGAGAACAGAGAAATGAAAAGCACCCCTTTCAGACTGAGATTGCTGGGAAAGCAGTGGACAACATTAAAAAGCAAACACAGACATTTTACTTTTGGGAGAAATGCCCAGATCAAGCTTGCAGAGAGAGTAACTCACAGCACACAACATTGCGGCTGCCAAAAGACTAGAGAAGAAAAGAAAGCGGCTTCAATGCATTGGCAGGTGGAGAAAACCACAATGAAACTCAGGTCTGGGACACTTCTAGCCCAAACACTGATGTATGAAAGGAAAAAAACAAACAAACAAACAAAAAAACCCACAAAAAGAAACTGAATGTAGATTAGACTTAAGGACAAAAAAAGACTGAAAGTGAGATAACAACCACCAAAATCAGTCAGCTCAACAGGACAACTCTCAGCTAGAAAATGAGAGAAGAGAAGGCTTTGGGGTGACCTAATTGTGGCCTTCCAGTACCTGAAGGGAACTTGCAGGAAGGATGAGGCAAGACTGTTTGCAAGAACGTGTGCTGACAGGACAAAGGGCAATAGCTTCATAGTGAAAGAGAGTGGGTTTAGATTAGCAATTACGAAAAAATTCTTTTCTGTGGGGGTGGTGAGGCACTGGAACAGACTGCCCAGAGAAGCTGTGGATGGCCCATCCCTCGAAGTGTTCCAAGCCAGGTTAAACGGGGCTTTGAGCAACCTGGTCCAGCTGAAGGTGTCCCTGCCTACGACAGGGGAGCTGGAAGATTGTTGATGTGACTTCACGAATGAGCTACATGCCTCTTCCGAGCCGGCTCTCGGCAGCGCAGCAGAGAAGTCGGTGAGGAGGGTACGAGGTGGCACATTTCTTCACTACCCCCTCCCAGCAGTCCTCTCCTGGGCCGGGATCGGCGCCGGTTC
Source organism: Zonotrichia leucophrys gambelii (assembly GCF_028769735.1). Lineage (NCBI taxonomy): Eukaryota > Metazoa > Chordata > Aves > Passeriformes > Passerellidae > Zonotrichia > Zonotrichia leucophrys. Next base: position 48,436,546 of record NC_088200.1, read on the forward strand.
TCGCCCAACAGCGCCCGGCGCGACCCGGGCGAGCCAAAGCTGCTTTGTCACCGGGCAGGGCCCTCGCCCCGCGCTGCCGGAGGCGGGAGCCGCGAGCCGGCGCTCCCCTGCCGGGCGGCGCTGCGCTCGGCCCCGGCCCCAGCGCGGCCCCGCCGGCCCCCTCAGCCCGCTCGGCCGCCCCTCACCTGCCGGATGCTGCTGGTCTCGGAAACCGCGAACTCCTCCTTCTCCTTGGGAGTCTTCACCGTAACTTTGATGATGCGCGGCTCGGAGACACCGGCGGAGTCGCGGGTGGGGGAACCGGGGGAGCCAGAGGGGCCCCCCGCGGGCCCCTCCGCTCTGTCCGACATTGCCGTGTGCGGGCGGGGCGGGTCAAGGCAAGGCAGGGCAGGGCAGGGGGCCTGACTGCTGGCAGTCGGCTCCCGGCGGCTCCAGCCGAGCGCTCGCGCCGCGCCGCGCCCGCGACACCGGAAACGGCTCGCCCCGGCCGCCGCGCGCCGTGATGACGCAGCGCAACGGGGAAGGTACTAGAAAGGGGCACCGCCCGTGCGCGCGGCCGGCCCCGCGCGCGCCGCCGAGGGCCGAGTGTGGCGGCGGGGCCCGGGCCCGGCCCGCGTGACCCTGAGCGGAGCCTTCCCGCCGCCCGTCTGTCTTTGGGCTGTCCCGTCCCTGCCCTTCGGCCGTGGCCGGCCTCCATGGACATCCCTCTGTGAGGCACCTCTGGAGTGCCGTGTCACGTTGTGGGCTCCTCAGTACAAGAGAGACAAGGAGCTCCTGGAGAGGGTCCAGCAGACGGTCACAAAGATAATTTGGGGTTTGAAACATCTCTTATATGAGGGGAGACTGCAGGAACTGAGCCTGTTTTGTCTGGAGAAGCCTGAGGGGATTCATCAACACGTGTAAATATCCCAAAGGTGGGTGCCAAGAGGATGGTGCCAGATTCTTCCGTGGTGCCCAGTGACTGGATGAGCCATGGCCATAAACTAAAACACAGGAAATTCCACTTCAGCATGGGAAAGAACTTTACATTTGGGTGTCAGAGAGCTGGAGTAGGCTGCCCAGGAAGGTCATGGGTTCTCCCTTTCTTGAGGCATTCAAAGCCTGTCTGGACATGTTCCTGTGTCACCTGCTCCAGCTGACCCTGCCTTGGCAGAGGGATGATGATCTCCAGATGTCTGTGCAGAAAGTCACCAGTTCCCCAGCTAGGGTCTGGGAGTGCAGGTGCTGGCCATGCAACTGTGGTTTGCTGGAGCTCCAGTCCATAAGACATGAGGTGTTACAGAGGCCTCTAGTGAGATGCAGGGGTTTGGTGTTGGAAAATGCAAGAAGACTAACTTGGCATAGTTTGTGAATGTACATCAATGAAATAATTTAGTACCTGTTGCTTTTAAGTTAGTTAGCCCCAGCTAAATAGTAATAAATACTAGACCTTTACTACATTAAAGGTATTGCTACAGTAGCATTCCATAGCAGGAAATCACATCTTCGTCAAACTTGGACCAAAAAAACCTCAAACACAACTTAAAACTGCATTGCCAAATTAGGCATTCTCCCAAAATATTCTTGCCTCTCAGGAAATTCAAGATGTCTTTTCCTGTTTTGGTGTAAAGTATGCATGTGGCTGAACTGTAGAATCAAATGTCCTTTTTTGCTTGGATGAGAACAGATGTTTCCCACAGTATTCTGAATCACAAGATGATTTCCTGGTTCTGTCTCCTCTTGGGATAACCTCTCAACACCCTTTGTGGATTGGTTCAGCTAGTACTAAAAAAAAGTGTAACACAGCATGGCAGGCTCCAAAACATTTAACATTTTTACTAAAGTAATTGAACACCTGCTAAGAGACCTTAAAATAGGAATACCAGAGATTGGCTGAAGGGAATTCCAGGTTTTGCCTGATCTAGAGCTTTTGTTTGTTGCAGATGAGGATGATTCCAGGCATATTCAAGTACTAAGCCTTTCTTTAGTCGCACATGTTCCCTTGCCCATTGGTTGTGACGCTGCAAGGCCTCTGCTGCAGCAGAACACTTGGGCAGGTGCCTGTGCCACATTGTCTTGTTGACCGGCAGAGTGAGGGACATCACGCAGTAGAATCCTGCACTGCTGTCAGAAACTAGATCAAAGAGCAAGGAGATATTCCTCATCTCAGCTGTTCACAGTTTACAGGTATAGCTCATGCTGACTGTATCATTACATGAATAGACTTTGTACCACAGTAGCTCAGCTTCTACCTGGTTATAGCTAGCAGAAGTTTACAAGTTAGAGGAATTTGTGTTATTTACTGAAGTATACTTGTTGTAAGTGGCAAGAATACTAAAAATTTATAGCAAATAACTTGGAAGTTATTGAAAGTTCTTAACTAAGCAAGGAGGGAACTTTAACAAAGTAGGTTTTTATTTTCATGTTAATTTTGGTGGAGATAACAGGAATATGGGATCTCATTTGCCAGAACTGAAAGAGTCCAGAAGGAAAATACCCTAAGCCAGAACAACATGCATATGGGTTCTCTTCAGTTAGTTGAGAGCAAAGCTTATAAACAGTGCATGGAAAATGAAAATGATACAGCAAAGAATTTAGAGTTCTTAATCTTCTTAGCCTGACTGATTTTTAAAAATACTTCTTTCTTTCCTCTTGCTTTTCCTTTTCTTTCCCACTTTCTTCCACCTGTATTTTTATTTCTGCTTTCTAAAAGGGAAAAATAAACACCTGTGCAACCTTTTTTCATTAGTTGCTGACATTAAAGAACAAAATTCAGCGTGTTTATTAGACCAGCTTAATTTTTATGCCACTTCATTTTGCTCACCTACAATTACTAGTGTTTACTGCAGAAGTTCAGCTAAATTCCCAACTTTGACTAGGCAGCATCAATTCAGTATTCTTTTCCTAGTTGATATAACCAATGCAAAGCCATCTAAAATGGCTACAAACTAACAAACAAAATTAAAATGGACATGCAGCGACCAAACAGTATTTTGAATCAAGTGAAAATAGTGGCTCACATCCAGTTGAATCAAATTAAGAATTTTAGCAAAAGGTTTTGAACCAGTTTGGCTGAATTCTGTTTAATGTTTTACCTGATATTAAAGACACAATCTTGACTTTAGATGAGGCCTCAGGTGGTCCAATGACAGTAAAACTTATATACAATATCTCCAAAGTTCTGCTGTAAATGATGCATAACATTCCTTGTATTTCTGAATAGTCAAACCAAAACATAGTACAGACACCTGTGATTTATTTTTAATGTAAAATATATAGACTTCTACTTTCATATATCATTAAAGAGATATTCTATATATTTTTTTCCATTCCTGATTTGCCAGAACAAAGGTTAGGGCTTTTGATTTAGACTCAGTTAAAGGGGTTAAATTAAAAAAGCTTCATGCTAAAGCATAACTGGCCAGACAGCAATTATCTACCCAATTACTGCCTACCCAGTTACATCTTAGGGGGCTTTATACCCAGTTATGCTTTATAGGGGCCTCACTGTGCAGATTATCTCTGCCTTTAGTACAGCAAATCTCAAGCACATGCCCTTGTTTGCTCTCAACCAGAAAGCAGCATCCTTGTCAGGTCTTCAATAATTCTAATAAATGAAATTATCTTGTCATACTTTCAGTGGGATTTGTTTTTTTGGTGATTGCTTTTCTAGTTCTTAGAAAGAATTACACATTCGGAAGTCCAGGAAAGAGAATAATCCTTTTCACTATCCCAATCCATTAGCAGGTATTTTCCCAAATTTTGCCCTAACCTGAGATGTTTTTGTTAGTTTGATTCATAAAAATAATATTTAAAGTTTTGTAGTTGTCTTTAGTCATATCCATCCCAGAATTCTCTTCTCCAGTTCCTCTCTATATGTACACTGTGCTTTGGTCTTTCCAACAAGCCTCCTTGTCTCCCTAGACTCTGTTATGTGGAACTTTTTGTTTCACTGGGAAAGTTCCTGTCATTTCAGAACTTTAACTGCATATTTAAAGATAGCACTGAATCTATGCAGTCTGAACTCAGTGTTCAGTAAATGAGAGTCTTTTGCGCTTCATCTTTATTCTGGCTTTCTCACCTCACCCTTAGTTATGAGGGTTAGATTAGGAAGGGTTAGGAGGGTTAGGAAAAAAAGTCTTATTTAGACTTATAGGTATTTTGCTTTGTCTACTCTTTGGTCTCTTCTCTGGTTCTTTCCCTCTAACATCTGTGTTCTCTGCATTTTTCCCAGGTAACTGACAGAGGTTTTCTAATCTAATCAGTCAGCTCCTACTCATAGTTTAACATTCTGTAATGTTCAACTTCAGCAACTATCACTAAGTAATATCCCAGGATTTAGTACCACATTGAGTGCTGCAGAAACACAAAAACAACTCAGCGTTTTTATAGCTATATTGCATTGAGAATTATCATGGGGCAGAATAAATGCTTGAGCTTTGTGTTTGTAGTATCAGAGGAATTGTTTATTACTAGGCTGTCTCTGGAGAATGGCACTTTCCTTAACACTTAACAGGCATAGAAGAGCTTTTTCTGTGGTAGCTGCAAATGTTGGGATCTGCATTTTCCAGCTGAAAGTCATGCAGGTATAAACAAGACACAGACCATAAAATTTTAGAATCACAGAATGTTTTGGGTCAGAAGGGACCTTTCAACATCTCAGTCTGTTATGTACCATCTTGGCAGTCCAATGCCAAGGGCAGGGACATCTTTCATTAGGTCAAGGTGCTCAAAGCCCTCTTCAGCCTGACACTGAGCACTTCCATGAATGGGGCATCCAAAATGTCTATTTCAAACCTATTTGTTTTCCTGAATTCTATTCAGATTTTCTTGCATTTAAGAGCTACATATTGTTGGGAATATTTCTGTACATTAAGTTCAATACTGAAGTGGTTAAAAAAATCAGTATTTTCTCAGGTTTAAGAGAAGTTCCTTCAAAGCTGCAGTATAACAAGAATACAGATCTGTACTTTGCTGTATTTTTTCCTATTACATATAACTGAAATTGGAAATCTGATTCACCACCTGGAAGAAAAGATTTGCTTGTTAATAATTTACACAGTACTACTATTCACCACAGTGAATAGCCACCTTAACCACTACAGTGGCTAAGGAAAATTGCCTTCCCTCCCTGTTTTCAGTCTGTGTTACCATTGTCTAGATAGTATCTAAAGCAAAATCCAAAAAATTTCCATGAGGAATTGGCACTGTAACAAAATCTAGTAAAGCAGTATAGAATTATTTTAAATTATTTTATTACTATTTATATTCATTGCTTAAAGTGTACTGAGCAGACTGACAGAGTGGGAATTTTCTGATACTTCAAAAAGTACTTTTACTTGTAGTTAGTAAAGACATGAACTTTGTTAACAGCTATTTTTACTTGAATTCATCAGAAGTAACTTCTGCTTCCTCTTGACTGGATAACAACACCAATACTATTATCTAAAATGAAAATATCAGCAGATAAATAACTAAAAGTTACAACTTCTCTGAGTGCCTGTCATAGGTAGGCAACATGGTTTTACTGCATGAACATGGTAGAAAGTTATCAGCACCTCACATTTTGCCCTTTCTATTAAAAAAGTTCACCATCTACAGGAACATAGGAGGTACTTGCCATTAATCTCATCTGAAAAGGTGCTGCTAATACAAGGCTCACCATTCTAACTTGTCATGTATCCTAGTAGGCAGTCTAAAAACAACTGAACCATGACAAATATGAAAATATTCATATATTGAAAAACAATCAGCAACTATACTAGTACAACACAAAAAAGACATTGAACAGATTTGACTGCAATATACAAATGGATTTTATTATTTCTAAAGCCCAGTAACAAATTATGGTTTTATTGCATTGTAGAGCAACATGTTTCATAATGTATTACAAAGAAAAATAACTAGATGTGGAGTACCTCTTATAAAACTTGCAAATATATGCATTGGAAAAAAGTTGGAAGTTTACAGGGACATTCTCCCTTCTTCCCACTGCTACAATTTGCCAAGGATAAGTGTTTGCCCACATAGATACATATCCTAAACTACATGCTTCTGTGTATACTAGACACAGAATAGTCTTTCCCATCCTCTTTTATTATCCAGTCTCTGGAATCTTCCTGTTCACAGTTTGATGGTGTACTTTATAGTAATGAATGTGCAGGCTCATTATCTTGCCTAGAGGGAAAGGGCCGAGCCCTAATTCACTCTGGAAGTAGAGGTGTGAGATCAGCATCTCTCTGTAGGAAGGCACGGCACTGAGTGGAAAGAAACAGAAGCATCCATTGGGAGGAAGAGCCAGTCTTGCTGAGCCTTAAAAAGAAACACCAACAGGCCAAGAAGGCTATATTGGGTATGTGAGGTACTGTGGTGGCATTGAGAGGTATGAGACAACAGAAACAGTGATGAAACGGAACCTTCTTTTCTCCTCCACATGAATAGCTTTGTTGTACATCTGGATTCTGGCAAGAAGGACATGAAACAATTAAAAACTTATACTAACGGTTGTTGTTGTTGTTTTGTTCAGTTGGTTGGGGTTTTTTTATGTCAAAGCACAGCATCGTAAGAGAGACCACTTCTTTTTCCCCTTCAAATGTGTAAATGCTCTTTCAGCTTTAGTATGTAAGTAGCTAAAATAAGTTAGTAACTGGAAGTGTGGCACTTTTCATTCACAACCTCCCAGAAACTTTTAAGAAATCAAATGCATGGCATATAGCAAAGTGGTTAGCAACAATAGATTTCAGAGGCTTTCAGAGAACAAAATTCCTTTGCCTTAACCATAACAGTTTGACATTGTAGATGCTGAAGTTGTTAGAATCTGGAGAAAGCAGAACAAGAATTTAAACCATTGGCACACCACTGCTACAGCTATAAACAAATGTCTCTCACTTGAAACAGCAGTAGAGGTAGAATATATTCCTGAAGAACAGTCAATACAGTAAAAATATGATGTTTTACAGCTATCTGACATAGTTCTGTGTGTTCACCACTCTTCAAACAGTCTACTGACAATTGCATAAACATTATCAGATAATATGCTTACATTTACTGGATGGCAATAATTATTCAGATGACTCTCCAAGAAGGCCCTTCAATTTCTTCTTCAGCTCTCTACTGGTTTTCTTATAGAAAAATAAATCTTTTTCCAGTTGCTGGATTTTTACTTCATACCCTTTCAGGGTTTCTGCAATACCTTCACTATTTTGTTCTAGGAGAAATAAAAGCAGTTTAAGACTCTGTGTCAAAAATCAAGATGCCCAGCTAGGCAGAGTATCTTGATGGCATTTTGCTTGCAATGTGCATGTTTTAACTAATATGAAATAAGATGAAAAAGGCTGTGCCAATCCCACCTTTTAGTTGTAATAGTATTTAGAAGATCAAGATCAACAGAACCAGTATCTTATGACTTCTCAATATCAGCAAATTCAATATGAAAATACAACAACTCTGATACTGCTTTAAAAAAATAATCGGTTTTGCATTCGTATGGACATCATGTGTCTATCCTTGACATCTGACATAGCAATAGAATTAGTGACAGCCAAAATATATCTCTGAACCTTATTCGTTTTTTCAGCTGAAATACAATACTTCTCTGTTAATGACCAAAGAAAATACTTGGTGTATAATCCCCACCCCCAAAAAAATACCTTTGAAATTATTCAGTATAAACTGTATTTTTTTCTCATGTTCTTGGCGCTGGTGAGTCAGCTGCCTGTCACACTGCAACTTGATGTGTTCAAGTGCAGATTCTAATTCACGCATCATGTTTTTCTGGTGTATGGACTTCATTTCCTGTTCTTCAATCTGCACTTGTAATTTTCGTTCAGACTCACGCAGGCCAACAATCTTAGAAAGAAACACACTTATTTTGATTTATCAAGAGGTTTTAAGAAAATCTTTTACCCTTCAGCCTAATAGATTAAAACATACAAAAGCTCTGGATCTCTACAAGTAATTAAGCTTATACTGGAAATAGACTTGCCACTGCTACAGGTTGACTCTTAAAACTATAATGCATACATTTTGATCACATGGACTAGTGGAGTTTTTTAACATCCTATGCAAAATTTAAACTGAAAGAATATTGCTTTCCAGACTTCCAACTTGCATCCCACAGACAACTTTTTTACAAAATTACCAAAGGTTTACCCAAGGTCACAAAGACACCATATCATAATGCATTTAATATTTATGCTTCCAGTATGATTCCTAAGCACATAGCTGCACACACTGCAAAGTATCAGTTTACACTGGTGTAGTGGTTTGATATGCCTAAAAGCTTGACACTCACAAAAAACTGTTCACTCATTTTCCCCTGCTACAGTTTAGCAGAGGAGGAGGAAAGAAAAACTAAAGGGCTTATGAGTTAAGGACCAGGAGAAAACACTTGAAGGGCAAAACAGGCTCAGATTTAAATGGTATAATGAAAAATGTATTAACAGAATTAAAAGAGGATAATGAGAACTAAAATAAAAGTTTTAGTACACTGTTTTTCTACCCCTCCAGCCCCTGCTTTCTTCCCACTGACAGCACAGAGAGACAGGGTGTGAGAGTTCTGCTCAGTTTTTTCACTTGAAATCTTTTTTCAGTTACCTTAGGGAGAAGATTTTCTTTTACTATGCTGTAGGGTCCTTCCCACAGGAGACAATTCTCTGTGAACTTTTCTAGTGTGGTTGTAATTTTCATGAGTAGCAGTCCCACCTGACCTGCTGTAACACGAGTCCCTCCCATGGTTAATGCAGCCTTCCCAAAACTGCATGGTGTGGGTCATTTTAGTTCATGGGGTATAGTCTTTTAAGGATAAACTGTTCTAGCTTGAAAGCAAGGGCTCTCTTTCTCTATCCTCTCTCTCTGTTCAAGTTTCCAACTAAATTACAGCTTTTCAGCATCTACTTACTCCAGCATGAGCACTTTTTCTCATGGGTTGTGAGTAGATCTCTGCATCCCCCTATGCACTTCATGGAATACTGGGAAAGTTTGTTGTATTATAGTCCTCACCACAGCTTGTAGAAAAATCTCAGCTCTGATGTTTGGAGCACCTCCTCTTCGTGGAGGAGGTTTTCCACTGACCTTAGTGTCACCATGTTGTTCTTCTCATGTGTCTTCACCTCCTTTTATCTGACTCGGAAGAAAATTGTTGTCTGCAGGTTTGTTTGGTCACAAGTTCTATCCATTGAAAAGTTCTTATGGGATTTTGCAGTGCTAAAAGGCTGATATCATCTTGGCTCAGTATTGGGGAAGTGCTCGCCATGCCCCTCACTGTTGGCCACATGGGCAATGCCAGCCAGTGTGGTGCTGGCACCATTCAGCTCCTCTCTTGATGTGGGGTGCCAGCAAGGAGACACCACTACCGCTGTCCCTGTCTTTCTGCCCACAGCATGGTTGGCTGAAAGCGGCCAAGCAGACACAGTTCCCTGTGGACTGTGCCAAGACAGCTGTGGCTGTGTGGGAAAGAGAAGCTGCTGCTGCTCCCCCTGCCTTTCTGTTGGTGGCACAGCAGGGTAGAAGTGGCCAGGCAGGCACAGCTCACCGCTGGCCAAACTGAGGTGGCAGCGGCCACACGGCCCCAGCAGCCACATGGCCACCCCGGCGCCTCCCCCAGCCCTCAGAAAAGAAGAACTGCGTGCATTTTTTTTCCTTCTTAAATATGTCATCACAGAGGCATCACCAACTTCTCTAATTGGGCCAGCAACATGTCCATTGTCAGAGCCTTCAGAGACTGGCTCTGCTGAACATAGCAGAAGCTTTGAGCAGCTTTCTGTCCCAGAAGCTGCTTCTGTGGCTTCCTCTGCCCCCTCTAAAAGCCAGGCTGTGTTAACCCAACACAACCAGACTTAGGAAAAACACAATAAGAATAGCAGCCTGAGCTTTATGAAGCTTTCTGAAATTCTGCATTCAGGAAGAATTTGAATACAAGACCATTATTTAAAAACGTTGTTTCTCCTTAAGTTAGCAACAGAGAGCACTGGAAAAAGGCAAGGTAATTTCCAGATTTGTAGCACGTTTCTAGCTAATCTATTAAAGCAAGATGTACAGTTAACCCACAAGTATCCTATTTAAGCTATCATAAAAATTAAAAACAATTTAATCGCAGATCTATGTAACCTGAAAATATATTAACCAAAAGCCTCTTAAATTTATTTTTATTTCCTGCCACTATCTCAATATCTAGAATAGTAATAGAAAGTGGGATAAAATAGTATTGATGAGCCAAAACAAACCTTGTTGAAATAACTGATGATGATAGCTCTGAGTTCAGCAGCAGACAGGGAAACTAGTTTCCCTATTACATTATGCTTGCTCTGTGAAAGATTCTGAGAAGATGACCAAAGTAAGTGCTGGCGATTATGAATACTTTCATTCTTGTAATCAATTGCAGCTACAAGGGCTTCAATTCCTTCTTCTAGCTGGAAAAGAATATGTTCTTCCTACAGAGGAACACATGAGTGAGATCTTTAATAAAAGAAAGCTCAGAATTAATCTTTCAAGACATCTTTAACTTCATTCTCAAGAGCGAACCTAAACTTTATGGTAAGATGAACTAGTTGTAGCACAGACAGCCGAGGGGAAAACAAGATGTAGAGTGCAAATCTAGAACTTCTGTCTTTTCCTGTCACAACACAGAGGTTGATCAATTGGCTCATCACAAAACTAGAAGTCACGTTTCTCTTTTTATCCTTCCCTCATCCTCACCACAGTTTGACTTCTGCTATTTTATTTTTTTTAATGTACTAATTTTCTGTTAGATTAATGAATTAATCAGTCAATCAGTAAAGAGTTTGGTGACCATGATTTGTGTATGGAAGTGGCAGAAACGCCTGGCCTGAAGCACAGTAGACTTTGATGAGTAAGACAAGTGTGGATCCTTCCAGCACAGTATCACTCAGCCATAGTCTCATATGGCTTCTCAAGACCTAAAAGTAATCAGTTCATTTTATATGAATTTATTTTATGTTCAACATAATGATACTGATCAACTCCAAGTAATGGGCCATCCAGGTAATATGACTTATTTTCACTGTAGGACTATGTAGTTCTTCAGGTGAAGTTTGCTTTTTTCACAAGATTCTATGAAAAAAATCAAGGGGCGTGACTATGTGAATACCTCGCTTGTTCTGTATCCTGACATTAAAATACCTCCCTGTGATAAACTGATTAAGTTCTGTTTCCCTTACTTCTCATTATATGACTCTTAGACCAATAGAGTTTGGCAAGACACAATCTGACTTACGTTCCTCTGATCTTAAACTTCATTCACCAGTACATAATTGGTGCTATCATAGCACCTCTACTAAAATTGCTATTTACAAAAGTATCCAACTTCTGCTCCTTATTTCTAGCTTACCTGATATCTGGAGACATTTTAGGTTCTGACTCGAATTCTTTATTATCAAACAATACCTAAAACCTGTATTTATCTCAGAGGTGCTTACTTACTTCAGTTGACAACACTTTACCATCTTTCAGTTTCTCATCCATACTATTTCTCCTTCTGAGCAGCTGATCCCTTTCCATTTGGAGAGCCTGAATTTTTTCCAAAATGTCTGACTTGTCAGTGGTGCTGCCCTGAAGCTGCATACTTTTATCACACAGCTCCTGATCCAGAATACTTAAGCGGGTAGACAATTTCATACTATCTTTGTTCAAAGCCTAAAAAAAACCACAACAACCACAGATATAAAAATGAGATATTCCTTTCCAGTAAGAAAAAAGTAAATGACACTGTCACATTCTGACTCGAAAAAATTGCTTGTTTCTTGTAATGGGAGCTCATTTACTTTGAGTGGACAGATATCATTAAAAAAAAAAAGTTCAACCTGTAGTTTTCTACATAATAAAAATTAAAGGCACTAGTCTTTATATGTGACAATGATACTTTGCATTCACTCTTTCTGCTGAAAAGTAAATATTGCAAGACATTTCTCTGCTGTTTTCTCTAGAAAACAGAAAGATTTGGTCATATTCATAAATAATAGATTAAAAAATCCTATAATATAATTTAATATATTCAATACTAAATTATATTAAATATATTAATATTATTAATAATAATATTAATAATATTAAAAGTAACATTAAATTATATTAAATATATTATGTTATCTTCAATAACAATTCCACAGTTCAGAATTGTTTGGTTTTGGGGTTTGTTTCATTGTTGCAATTTTGGGGGAAAAAAGTGAATTAAAATGATTGTCTGTGTTAATTACAACTTAAATGTCAATTGGTCAAGCTACATAATACCTGCATCACAGTGGTATAGACACAGGAGGTCCCTTGAGCCCCCTCTGCTACCTTATCTGCCCTCCCCCACCACCAGTCTTTGAGTTAGCCTTATAACTGTGGTGAGTTTTGAATCACCTGGCTAGATCTCAGTTTCTTGATTTCCAGGTAGCTTTTCTCTTGCATATATGCTTCTTTTTTCGCTACAATGGCTTCTCTTTTCTTTAAATCTTCTTCTAGTTCTGCTAACTGTTGGTGCTGTTGAAGAATTCTTTCCATTTCTTCATCCAGCCACTTCTTCTGCTCTTCTAATTTCTAAAGTTTCAAGAGAGATCCAGAGAGTATTAACCAGGATATTTTGACTCATGCTTATCTTTATGCTGTATCTTTCTTCAGAATTACTGATAAAACTGTATTAGACATTAACATTTCTAATGCCAATATTAATTCTGCCACAGAATCCTAACTCAGAATAATACAGAAACTGGACTGATTTAAAAGAGGCCTCAGCAATATTATGTTGCTACATCTCATATAAACAAGCTTGTATCATATGCTGTATCTTTTCTAAAGAATATCTTTTCTAAACTATTTACATAAATAGATGTCATCTAACCAAGCACAGCAACTAGGTTTAGATGGTACCATGAAAATCCAGCTAGCCCATCCTCATTGCATTTTAATGGCCCAAAACCAGCTTTTTGTTGACCTGCAAGCACGGTCCATTATAAATTTATTCTGAAGCCAGAGTTTATCAGAGGATATATTCCTGTTAAGGCATAAAAAGTTTCTTTTATTTAACTTTTAAAATTTCTTTTCACCTTTAAAGACTTAGGGTAATTCATATTTCAGTGTCCACATCTGAAATAATGTAGGTGGCACTGCTACATAGGATACATACTTTTCTAACCCTGTTATCAACAATCAAAACCAGAAACCACTGTAATTTATGTCAGAGTAGAATCCAAACAAAATAAGACACCTGAACAATGCGCATAACAATTAAAACCCAACACATCAAGGTCACCCTCAAACCTGCTGGATAACCAAATCTCCTAAATTCACAGGTTTCTGAATCAGTATTTTTGACAAATTATAGGGGGAAAAAAAAAAGAGAAGACACTAAAGGTACTCCTTTCTTTCATTCAAATAGAGTACAGTACAAGAGCCACTAGGCTCTACTCCCAGTTTTTGCTAGAGAGAAAAAAAAAAAGACAAAACTATGATGGAATACTCTTCATACAAATGGTTTACAAAAATAGATGACTAGAGATGAAGAAAGATTTTTTATTTCAGGGGTCACACATATTTGGAATAGATTAACTACCTGTAGTTTCTGTGGAGCTCCCACTGAGTTTTTTTTCTTCTTTTTAAAAGCAGCAATTTCTTTATCCTTAATTTTGAGGATCTTCTGTTGTTGCTCCATCTTAAGCTGAAGTTCCTTTGAACGAACAAAAAGCACCATTCTTCCCACATCAGTCAGTCAAATACATTTCATGTGACAGTCCCCCCAAGATATAATCTGAAATACTGACTCTAAATTTATTTATAAAATTGCAATTCAGAACTAGACACCAGGTAATAAAATGGGGGAAAAAAAACTGAAAGAGAAAGGCAAAACGGAGATTAATGTGAATTGTTTGTAGACAATTCCTTTGGTGCATTTATCAAGAAATTCATTAAGGCATTATTGAATATAAGGGAAAGCCTGGTAGTATAGTTTATTGGGGAAGCAGGGGCAAAAATTATTCATCCTAATCTTTGTCATAGGGAAACAGGAAGAATCCTACTTTAATTTGTTGCTGGTCCTGCTGAAGCTCTGCTTCCAGTTGCTTTTTCTTTTCACTCTCCTCACACAGTCTCTTTTGCATCTGGGATTGCTGATGCTTCATCTGAGCCACTTTCTGCTCAAGGTCTCTTGCTTCTCTCTCACTTTGGTTAGATAATGAAGCCAAATTCTTGGTATCTTGCTGCTTCTTCTGTAAGGTCTGAATGTTCATGTCAAAATTTCAGCTTAAGAGCAGGAAAACTTGTAACTAAAATACGACTCAGCTTCATTCTTTATTTCACTGAATTCTTGGGGTAACCAAGATTTAGTAACTTCTGCCCAAACAATCACTTGTTATTACTGTAGTTTTGAGCTATCTGGTGGAGTTGACACAGGCTGAATTAAACATGAAAAGCTACAGTTTATGCTTGGCAATACAGTAAAAGTACTAAAATCTAGCAGACACCACAGTTATGGAAAATTTGCAGAGATACAATGGTATCAGAATGCTGGTGCCAGAATGGTGGTGGGTCAGAATGCTGGTCCTGAGCTCAAGTCAATAAGCAAACTCCCTCTTTCTGTATGGAATTTTCTGACCTGTCATTCTAGGATTGAGAGGCACAGAGCACCTAAGCTGATCCTATATAGAATACTAACTTAGATATAACAGAACTTAAAAGCAGAAGGTCAGTGTCAAACAAATATGCCTGCGTGGGCCTGATCTTGCAAGGCATCACAGGAATCTGCTCAGACCTACAATTTATATAGTATTTCCATAAAACATTGATTTTATTTAAGGCAAGTAATAGATTTGTAATACCCTCTCTTGGATAAATTCCTCTATTGGACTATATACAATGATGTATGGAAATCTCATATCTCTCAATACTTTCTTAGTGTCTTACACACCAAGAAGGTATTTCATGTTTCTAACCAAGTAGATGTTAACCAGCATTTTGAGTGTAATAGTATTAAGTTTCTCACTAGCTACTTCAATCTGCCCAGCTTCCAGCATGTAAAACAGGTAAAAATTTTACAAACAGAGTGTTAAGGTTCACACAGTGAGACAGAGATTTGAAAATCATAATAATCAGATCAGAAATACCTGCACTTTCAACTTAGCTGCCTCCATCTTCTTCTGGCACTCTTTCAGTAACATGACTTTCTCAGGAGTATCTCTCAGCTCTTTACTGTCCAGCTCCTGAAGCTGCGTTTGTGCTTCAGCCAGTTCTCTTTTGGCCTGCTCAATTTCTTGCTCCAGTATACTTATCTTCAAAGAATACTGCCTGCTTACAGACTGAGCATCCTTACCTTAAAGACAGCATATACAAATAGTTTAAAACCAACATGATAGTCAGTTGAAATGTAATACTTCTGGAGTGGAAATATTACGTACTTTGTTCTGGCTAAGTGAGTAATTTCTGATACATTTTCCAACACTAAAGGAACCTGCAGTTCCTTTCTAACTCTGAAATGGAGATAAAGAGAGTCCTAAATCTGAACATTTAATGAGTCACGTCATGCCACCAAATAAAGTGCCATCTGAGTCCCAGAGTTAAATTCTTATGCCTACTGTAGATTTTGGCAAAATGGGTATCCTGTATTTCATAATTTTGTTTGGTTTTTTTTCCCCCAGAAGAATATGCCATAAATTTTTTACTCAGCTTTCAGCTTAATAATTAGTATATGATCTTGGATTGTGTTTCTACTCTGTGACTTGTCCCATTCTGGCAATCTGGGGTGGCACAGAACCTTTCTCAGACCACCTCAAGAGAAGGTAAACAAAAGAGAAGAGTGTGATTGAAGGGGCTGAGGAAAGAGATCCTTCCTGTTATCACAAGGCTAGTTTCTCTATCAGGACAGATGTGTAAGGGATGTATGCTACCGGGACACTGATTTTTTTCCTTTTCCACTTCTGACTCCCATTTCTCTACTGTTATAGAACATAGAAGATACAATGATGTATCTTTTCTCCAATCCCAGATACTATGTCACAAATACGCATCTACAAAGAGATAGCACTGACCATACATTAAAAATTACATTACTGTTGGATAAAAGTGATAATCAACAAAGCACAAAAAATATTTAACAATCAATCTTCATAGCAGAGTAGGCTGTAATCAAAATTTTCAGTGATTACAGCAAGTAATTAGCAAAATCTATGGATTTTTAGGTTGTTAAAAGTATCTTTAAGATAATTATATAAAAACTAAGACATACAGGACTTTAGGTTTTCAGTTTCTCTTCCTTTGTTTCAGAACATCTTAATTCCCTACAGTACCCAGTATTCCTACAGTAGACAGTTACCTGTTCTCACTAACTCCTTAATAAGTTCCTCTTTCCTTTTGATATTAAGTGCAAGTTCTCTTATTTTTTGCTCAGCCTTAGCAAGTCTCAACTCTGAATTCTTTAACTTCTGCATGTTAAAAACATGGATTTTCTGGAGGCTGTCAATCTCTTCACCTTGAAAAAAACAAAGCGAAATAGAGTTATAAAATCTGGAATAGATGCTGTATTCAAAAGGTAGTGCTCTGCAATATTGACTGTGTTCAGTTCTTCCATATGAAGTACAAGAATCAAAAGGAGAGAAGAGAGCAGGGTATTCTACCCTGCCATGTGTGTAAACAGGAAAAAAAAAGGATGCTATGCACTTGCATTTCAAGGCCCTAAGTCTGGAAAATATTCCAAAAACCACTTCAGTATTTTTGGTGAGATAATAGCATCCATTTCTTTCATTGAAGCAGTCCTAAAGATTTATATGTGACTAGCTTTTTGATAAGTGAACTCCTTTCTGGCTAGTAGGTATTACTTAGAGGTTACCAACATCAGTTTCAGAATGGGAAAGAAAAACAGAAATTGGAAAACCTACTTTATAACCAAAAAATATTTGTAAGAATTGCAGATATTTTTCTGGGAAAACTAATTACATGTGCTAAAGCCATTATTGCATATTCTGATACTGTAGTAAGATTTGCTCTAATGACTCCCATCATACCTGTAGTTGTGTCGGTTTGCAGTGCAGATTTACTGGACACACCAGACTTGTCTACTGGACATTTCATGTCACTTACATCAGGAAGGAAGCACAGAGAAGTATGATTTTGTGTCCATGTTCGGTTTATGGAACACCTATGACAGAACAATAAACATGCTACTCTGCAAATGCACAGCGATTTTTTTCTTAAAGCATCATGCAAAGTAGATGATCTTAACAGAGAAGAAGCTCAGACTTACAAAAGCATTCTTATCTTCTTCCTCATCCACACCAGTCCCACACACACCATCACCCAATCTCCCGGTCTTCAAGGTAGATTCTGACCCACAAGCAAGGATTATGCAATCTTTGCTAAACCTACATATTTTAAACTTATTTTGCCCAGATGGTCCCACAGGTTCACTGTAAGTATTATGGAAGGATTAGGCACTACTACTACCTTTGCTATACATTTTTCTGTAACAAAAGTTAAAGAACAACAAAAAAATTACTTATATGAGGTTTTCTCTTCACTGCCTGTATTGTCTTCCTCTTCATCACCCTGATCAGAGAGGTGGCAGTGAAGGACTTCATCTTGATCTTCTAACTTGGTCAGTATAATCTGCCTGCGAATATGGAATTCTGCCATTATCTGGGCCAGAGACAAGATGGGGGGGCTGGTATACCCCTGTCAAAAAGCACACAAAAATAGTGAGTGATGGGTAAAAACACTTGCAATAGTTCAGCTATTCATTACTCATATTTTAAAAAATGTTTCACCACCTGAGCTTGTAAGCAATTACACAGGTTTTCTATAATAACTCTGAGTACCTTTATAACAAAACATTTTGCAAGAGCCTAGAGGAGTCGTTTCAAATGTGAAAGAGGTCACTGGTAGCAATTCATTATCCCATGTACTCAACGTATTGGTAAGAATAAATTCATTTTTTATAATGTTTCATACTCGAACCCTCAAAACCCCTAGAAAACCAGCTGGGGGGTCAAAACATGACAGCCATAGCACTTGTGGGTGGAAACTTTAAGCCTAAACATTTTGGATAATTGTGGCATAAACAAATGCTACAAAACTAGTTTTTCAATGGGAAGTTAAACATCAGTATCTGAGGAAGACATCGTATACTATCATGTTGTGTCTAATGATTGGCCAATAATCATTACAAAGTAAAAGAGGGAAAATCTGGGTAGACCTTACCTTTTGGATCTCTGTCTCTGAAGGCAGGTTTTTTGTTACTGGGACACTGTAGCCCCTCTTAGCAAATGCCATGACAGCTGGCCCATCTTCATAAGCACTTGGGAAATCTAAAGCTTTCACATCTGTGAACTTCTCTAATTTCAGTTTTAGCTGATCAATGACTATGTGCTGTTCCACCATTTTCTCAATCTCATGAGGAAAAAAAATAAAGCAAAAACAAAACTGAGCACTGTACCATATTCTCAACTTCCTCACAAAGGTCATGAATCTTGTAAATCACCCACTGATCCTAAATTATTGTGCAAGGCACTGGCAAATTCTGCAGCAAACTGGGAATTCTGTGACATATCATCAGTCTCAGAATCCCCTCCCACTCCCCAGTCCAATAAAGTTTAGACACATTTTTGTTCAGAAAGACCTACCTGAGTATCCTGGGTTGCAGAGAGAGTGCCAGTGTGGGGTGTAACCAAATTGAGTATTCTACGCCATTTCTGACAAACTGTTAATGATGGGTTTGTAGTAGATGCCCGGTAGATGCCCAGCAGTTGCCCAGCTGACACCTCAGGCTATAAGCTGGGTGTTAAATGAGATAAGGGAGAAGAGCCAAACCCTCTGAGAAGGGGAAGTGTTGCTTTTTCTTCACAAATTACTCTGCAGCGCTAACTCCTTCTGGGGAAACACCAGCACAGTCCCACCGATTACCCCCCCATCCTGAGGGGGTCACCTCTGCCAATGGCCCATAATGGCCCAACAGCACCACCATAATGGACAGCTGTAACAACTTAGACCACCAAGGATTCCCACAGGATTACATCATTCCCAACTGTCCATCCTGGGAGAGGTGCTGAATACTCTCCCTTGAACCTGACCATACATAACTGGGAACTTGGAACCCCCATCACACCTGGACAGATCCAGACAAGGCCGAGAACTTCCACAGGACCACCACTTTTGATTGCAACCATCACTTCAACAGGACTGCAATCACCACTTGATAGGACTGTGACCACCACCTTGGCCAACAGGATGGCAGGTTGTAATCTGACTTTGTGGGTCTCAGGCAGTTTTAATATGTATCATTACATTTATATTAACCTTTCTATTAAATTGTGACTCTGACCTGAAATCTCTCTCTCTCAGCACACCCAGTTTAGCTACTTAGCCTATCCAGGCATCTAGTGAGAAGTGAATGACATAATTAGGAGCTCATGCTTGCTTTTTATGGAGAAATGAGAATTAAACAAATATTTTCAAATTAAACTTATGGTCTGAGTCTTATTAATTAAACATGTATATGGGCTTCCTCTTCCACTTTGTACAATTCCACTTTAAAGATTATTTGTATTAATAAACTAAACATGTACATGTTCCCAGGTTCACTTCCTACTTTTTCTTCCACCCAGCCTCAGGTATGTTGATAATGCTAGTTTGGAGACCTTAGCTGCTTCTCCTACAGCATTCTCCATACATTGTTCAAAAGTACTTAGTACTTAGATAACTTATGTTATCTAAACCGATTTGTCCATAAGGCCAAGATTATATCCATTATCAACTCACTCTATCATTTTTGACTCTTTTTGAATATGGCCTAGCAATAACAGAGAAGTTGAAATATAGCTCACGATACATTCTACATTCTTCTACTTTGAGTAACACATTTTTATTAATTCTTTATGTTGTTGTCTTAGTTGAAAATTCCTTCCAAACACAAACAATGCTTTACAAGTTGACATTGTGTTGGAATACAATACATATTATTCCTATGTCATAGAAAATCGAATATATGTATGAATATCATATTTGTTATTGTTTTGGAAGAAGTAACAGCCAACTGATCCACCCTGAAACTATTTATCCCTGATACAATTGCACGTACAGCTCCACAGTGTAATAATGTAACCCATTTCATAAATACATATGTGTATAAACATTTATTACCTCCTACCTCATACCTTCTACTCTAGAAGTCCTTATTCTATCATGTACCATTAAATTACGTATGCCTGTAAACACAATGTAAAATATTTGACAGAAGCACTTGCTTTGCATTATATGTTCTTAAACAGAAGTGGCAGTTTAGTGAATTAAATGCCAAAATGCTGCCTGAAAGCTCTCAGGCTTCCTTCCTGTCTCTGATACTGAAAGAACCTTCTATCTACACTGTAACAACTACCTTGTATCCTCCAAAATTTAAATAAGCATTATCACACTACCAGTTCATACTATGGTGTGCAGGCTAAAAAAAGTTTAGCCAGAATGACAGAAAAGAAAGAAAGTGACAGAAGGAAGAAAAATGTCATGACTAGTTTACTTACCTTTAATGCACTGACTCTCCCCAAGCCATCAGAATGGAAAAGGAAAAAGGAAAAAAAGTATGATAAGGAGAAGAGCACTAGCTATCCATGTTTACGCTGTTCTCTTTTAAAAATTAATATAATAAATTATCTGTAATCTGCATGTCTGGCAACACCAGCAGAATATTAACTATTCCAGGTGCACGTTATGCATGTACTAGCCACCATAATTTCATTAGCATATTCAAGATCAACAGAAGGAAAGAGGCAAGTAGCCTTTTTGTCTTTACCTCACTTTCCATTGTGTCACTCAGTTTTCTCTAATGGTAAATGATCAGAATGTCAGGATGGAATTCTGTCTTATAAAGCCAAAAGGAGAGCCAATACTCTAATTCTTAATAAAGCTATTACAAAATAATTTTCTATATAACTTTTCAATTCAAGCATTCTATAGGATCCATACAGTCTTTTCTCAATTCTAAAGCATCTTTCAAAGTCTTTCAAATCCTAATCTATTAATTGTCCTGGAACTCCTTAACAATGATCTGGGGAGAGGGTTGTGTGTTATGGTTCAGGAAGCATGGAGAGCATGAATGGTTCACTTCTAGTAATGCAGGAGGCTTCTGGCACAGCTAGGTTCATATACAGTCTCCAGAAATCATATTAATGTGATACATCCACTAGAAGAACCCAACTCATTCTGTGAAACAGCTCTAATTAAAACAAAATGTCCCCAGTATTGA
Organism: Zonotrichia leucophrys gambelii; assembly: GCF_028769735.1. Taxonomy (NCBI): domain Eukaryota; kingdom Metazoa; phylum Chordata; class Aves; order Passeriformes; family Passerellidae; genus Zonotrichia; species Zonotrichia leucophrys. The sequence goes on from NC_088200.1 coordinate 48,457,745, forward strand.
CTGGTAATAAGTAAAAAAAAAATCTGAGGGACTGTTGAATGCATTCACATGGTAGAAGGATGGTTCAATGCAGATAAATATGTACCAGTGGGAAAATACCTGTAATCTTTGTGTTTCTTGAGCCTCCTTTAAAAGTTCCTGTTGTTCTTTCTTTTCTTGTAGTAATGTCTTTATCTGATTCTGCAGTATCTGCACTTCATGATTCTTCTGGCTAAATAGTTCTTCATCCATAACTAGTACCTGCTGCATAATAAAAGAAAAGTTCAGCTGGGCAAAAGGGACATTATTATTCCTACAGTAAAATAAAACCTCATTTGTTGTTAAGAGACATGACCAGCACTGCAAAGTCTTGAAGTATGTACATCAAATTGTCTAAGTGGTTATCTGCAGTTTCTAGCAGCTATTTCTTCACTTCTGTTCCATCTATTGATTTTGTTCTAACAAGTTTCATTCTTCCCAAGGAGATATTGTACTCATAACCAAACCTAATTTATTGAAGTATATATTAAATTCAATTATTATCTTTAGTATGCTGTTATATGTAGCTACAAGATCACAGCATCTTGTGATTAATATACTTCTCTAATGAAAAAATAAGAACAGCTGTCCTCAATCTGCAAATTGGATAACAGTTTAAACATTAAAGAAAACACAAGAATGCTTGTTCATATGTTCTTGTGAATGAATTTATACTGATGGATGGAGACTTCCAAATGTTATTAGTCTTCTAGAAAGCCTGCAGAAGCCAAAGACAAAGTACTGAAATATTACATCAACCCACAAACCTTCTCATTCCTGCTCTTCCTATTTTTTCTCCAAGAGTCCTGGTGGTGGACATATGAATGAGTTTGGGTGTTAGTTACAGCCAATTTGGTATTTTAATATCAGGTAAGACAGCATTATCCAAGCAACAATAGCTGCTAGCAAAGAAATGTGCATGTACAGACAAGAACAGGCCCTCTACTAGTTATTAAATCTGTCCATATGCAAACCCTGCTCTGGAGTCTGTAGTGTCTCATTTATTTTAGCCTTCCTCTAACCATGTCTTTCTGGCTGTGGATTGTTGGGAGTTTGGCTGGCTAAGGACTGGAAAAGTACAAAACCGTGGCTAATTCCAAGTCCTGCACCTGTGTTGATAGCGTGTCCTTGGGCCTGGCTGTAGTAGGATAACAAACAGTGAAAGAGACATGAGAAAAGAGAAATGTAACCCCTAAGGAATGAGGAAGAGTTCATGGTATAGTTTAACCAATAGATTGCTTGGCTTACAGAATATTCATAAGCTTATTATTTGCTGTATAAGTGTTTGATACTTTCTTCAATAAACTGGACCGGACCGGACTGGACCGGACTGGGCCTGTGTTGAACCAGCTGGTGTCCTGGTCCCCTTCCTTCGACAGTGGATGGCATACTCCCTGGGGAAGAGAGTTCAAGCTAAGTTTAAGGTCAGCTCTTACACTGTTTTGATCCAGGGAAACAGAGGTTTAAAACAAGTCACAGAAGAAAAACAAGAAGGAAGAAAAAAAGCTGTGATTTAGACTGCTTGAGAACAACGAGAAGACAAAACTTGTTTATGCAATTATCAGAAAACAATCTATAGCTTTATCAGTTTGGTTGCAAACTTCAAAACGGGTTGATGTTACAAAATTCTAACTTATTGGAGCACTGCCTCCTTCTACACGTGACCAAACTCAAATTAGTTTTTCTGAGCTATTCATCTGGCATCAGAACTTCACTCAGAATCCAACTGGTGTATAGTTCTTTTAAGTAATAAAATCTGTTAATGATTTTGATTTGAGATGATTTTCACTGTACAATAACCTGCATTTCTTTTCTTTTGATGTTCACAGTAAACATTTTAACTCAGCACATCCAGTATAAGTACTCCCTAAATGCATATAGGGATGTTTCCAAAAAGAATTATTTATTTGATCACGTGTCAGTTCTGTTAGGAGACATGCTGTCAGAAGGCTGAGAGCTCTTCTCCCCACGGGTCGTCTCTAGGACTATTATCTACTGTGAGAGAAACAGCTGATCAGCACTAGCGATATGACAGGATCCTCATGGGGTATCTGCATGCTAAGACTCCCAGATGTTTTGAAATTTTCACCTTTTTTGGAAAACCATAAAGAAGTATGATGTCACCAAAAAGCAAAAGTTGATGTTTAACACAAAAGCAAATGTTAGAAAAGATTAGACAAAGAAATCTGCAAATAGTTTAGAAACTCTGTTAGCTAAAGGCATAGTAATGGAAAAGGAAATATAGGAGGTTTTGTGAGAAATACAGTTCAGGAAATTGCTAAGAGATGAAACTGTAACTTTGTAATATTAGACAGACTAGCATATTACATACATAGTGTTAGATAATATTAGACAAAACTTGCAAAACTTGGTCCCTGGGTCATCTGTAAATTCACTGATAGCTTTGAAAATATCTGTATTGTAATTATATCTGTAATGCTTCTGACAAAGTAATATCTTCCTAAGATTCAAAACAATTTCTGGGTTCACAGGACAACTGCTGAGGATATGCACCTAAGTACACACTTCCCAGAGATAGGAAAGTTCTCTTTCTGTCTTTCTCTCTCTCTTTCTCTTCTTTCTCCCCCTAACTAAGAGGAAAACTAACTTACCTAACTGAGTACACTCCCTCACTTCCAAGCCCCCAGTCCCAAGGAAGAGTAAAAGTAAGAAAACTTGTGGGTCAAGACAGAAATTGTACAGTAAGTGAAGGTGAAGTGAAAGAACAGAAAAAATAACATAAAGGTGCTTAATTACTGCAAAACCAATCACTCTCTGCCTTGAAAGGGCAGATTTCCATTAGCTCCTGTGCAAAAAGACAGCTAGCATAACTATATCCCCCTCCTTCCCCTTTCAGTTTCTGAGTATGTCAAATGATGTGAAATATCTCTTTGGTTGACTTGGGTCATCTGCCTGGCTGTGCTCCTCCTGTCCCTGGCACACCGGCCTATCTATTCACCGGTGTCACAGTCAGAGTCAGTCCCTTGATACTGTGCAAACACTCTGCAGCAAGACCTAAAACACTGGTCTTCTTTCAGAATCGTACTAGTCAGAAATGTAAAACATGGCATCCTGCAAGCATTTATGAAGAATATTAACTCCATCTTGGCCAGACTTAGTACAACCCCCACTTAATACTCCACACTATTTATGTCATGCTCAAGCCCCACGCTATCCAGTGCAACCTTATTAACTATCCTTTCTTCCCTTCTCATCCTTTGACTTATGCACAGATATCATTCCTTTAGTCTATAGACTAGTCCTGTAAAATACCCATAAAATGTCCACTGAGTTTATTTAGTCCATGATGTGGGTTCTGTCTGGCTACAGTGATCACTCAAGACAGGCACCCAGGTTATGCTACAAAAATATTTGTATGATCCTACAACAGGCCAGCACAGTCCTTCCATGGTGTCAGAGACTGAAATGTTATCACTCATGGCTTAAACATTGTCATAACAATTTTTTGCCTGTTATAGCAAAACTGTATGATGAAGCTGCACCACCAAAGCCCAGAGTGAATATGCCTCCTGATTGAAACTCTGTGAGTTAAACTGACTAAGGCTACTTGAGAGAAGAAAAGTGAAAAAAAAAAAAGAAAATTGGTTAAAGCATCTCAGGCCTGGGAAGTAATGGATAAGGCTAGGAGAGCAGTCACAGAAGAGCCAAGCCCAGTGGGTTCAGGGTGGCGGCCATGGCCCCAGGCTTATCTGTTGCCAGGTTTGCAGAAACCTGGCAACAGATAAGCCTGGATTCTTCCTATTCTCCATTAAAGGGTGGGGGAGGAGGGTTTTGGGTGCATGCGAAAACCTCTGGTCAGAGGCACTGAACATGCATCCTCTGCTGTGCAGATTAGCTCAGCTCTGGGGCCCCTGCCCCAGAAAATCAAATCTATGAGACATTCACATGAGCAGGAGCTAAGGGGGCATCAAGGTTCATCAAAGGCCCCCTGAAGGGTTCCCATGACCCTGTGCCAGAGGACTGTTCACGATACAAAATGATGCAGCTGACCCAAAGTCTTTCAAGGGACAATGTCAAACATGGCCCCCCTCAGGGGAGGCACCTGGGCATTCCCACTTGGCCCAAATGTATGCTAATCCATTGGATACTATGCTTTTGGCAGGCGACCCTCACCACCAAGAAGACCAGATGGAGAGGATCTATGAGACATCATGATGACGTATGGAGGGGGTGGTATGTTTCTACTTAATCTGTCATCCTTCCTTCCTTCCTTCCTTCCTTCCTTCCTTCCTTCCTTCCTTCCTTCCTTCCTTCCTTCCTTCCTTCCTTCCTTCCTTCCTTCCTTCCTTCCTTCCTTCCTTCCTTCCTTCCTTCCTTCCTTCCTTCCTTCCTTCCTTCCTTCCTTCCTTCCTTCCTTCCTTCCTTCCTTCCTTCCTTCCTTCCTTCCTTCCTTCCTTCCGCCACTTCCTTCCGCCACTTCCTTCCGCCACTTCCTTCCTTCCGCCACTTCCTTCCTTCCGCCACTTCCTTCCTTCCTTCCGCCACTTCCTTCCGCCACTTCCTTCCGCCACTTCCTTCCGCCACTTCCTTCCGCCACTTCCTTCCTTCCGCCACTTCCTTCCGCCACTTCCTTCCGCCACTTCCTTCCTTCCTTCCGCCACTTCCTTCTCCTCTTCCTTCCTTCCTTCCCCCCCTTCCTTCCTTCCGCCACTTCCTTCCTTCCGCCACTTCCTTCCGCCACTTCCTTCCGCCACTTCCTTCTCCTTCCGCCACTTCCTTCCTTCCTTCCGCCACTTCCTTCCTTCCTTCC